>NC_060175.1:72978136-72988971 GCF_021184085.1 Oncorhynchus gorbuscha | reverse complement strand
TTGTTCCTCTGAGATGCTCATGGGCTCAGTGCTTCCCAGATCAGAGTCCAGCACCTCCCATATCTGCTGTTGCTCTGCTGAGAAATCATGCTTATCGAATCTGGTAGAAAACTGGTTAAACTCTGTGACTCTCTCCCTTCCCTCATCACGCTGTAGTTGTGCTGTAGCCTGTTATCTTCTTCATACCATCCCAGACATCCTTCATGTTATTCGCTTGCAACTTGCGTTCTAGCTTCAGTTTCTATACATAATTGCCTTTCCTGATCAGCCCTTTAATTTCCTTCTGTACCACTCTCAACTCACCCCTATTTACAGTTTCAAAAGACATATTTTTCCTGTTCAGTGCGTCCTGGGTTTCCGTTGTGACCCATGGCTTATTATTTTGCATTTCACAGTTTTGCTTGGCACCACATTGTCAGGACAGAAGTTAACATAGTCTGTTCAGAAAATACCATTAAGAGCCTCCTCCCAATTGTCTATAAATAAATTCCAATCTGTACCTTCTGTTAGTTTTGACTCTGTTTATTTAGAACCCAACGGACAACTAGTCAAAGCTCAAACCAGGTTTACAAGCACATGTATTTCATACCTTCCTCCTATGCTGAGTATGATCCTTGCACACCTGGACAGCCAATACATCTCCGTTGCTAGACAGGATTTTAGTGATGCCTGTTCTTTCTCACTTCATCTGACCTGCCCCCAGCCCAAAGTCCTCACTCCTCCCCAACTCACGGCTGTCCTACCTTATCCGTTGACTGGAACCAGACTGTGGCCCTCCTCCTCTCCTTAGGATACCTGCGATTTAACAATAACATGTTCTTCCTGCACTCCCCTTTCTCTCTCAGTAGATGTCCATACCCTCAGTTCTAATATGATAACATGAATAAGGATATTTAATACTTCAAGTTTAGAAGTTAGTACCCAACACTTCAAAGCAGCTCTGTAGTGCCACTCCAGCTTCAGATGTTCATTCGTGAATCACCGCCTGAGTGACGAGATGCCTCTGGACCAGTGGGCGGTATTTTGGTAGCAGCTGGATGAGGTTGTGGTCCGGCTGTTCCAGCGGAGGCAGAGTAGTCAAGCAGTAGGCATCATTCACATTGGCGAAGAGAAGGTCAACGGTCTTTGAAAGTACGAAGTGTCGCGGACGGCAAACAGTGGTTGAAATCTCCAGACATAACAACAGCCGACTCGTGTGATCGATTTGAGTAGGCCTGTGGTGAATTTGTGGATAGAGTCTGTGGCCAGGTTTGTGTTTGCGGTCGGCGGGATGTAGACAACCATCACTATCACCCTATGTCATGCAGGTGAAAGAGGACCCAAACGCGACTTAACAGAAACAGAGTTTATTAAAGCCCAAAACGGAATAACAGAAATCCTCTAGATTTGTAGAGGGGAAAACAACTGGAGAAGCGGCCACAGACTGCAGGTCGCTTCGGGTAGGCGCAGGCCGTAGTCGACTGAGACACCTGCTCACACGCAGCGTCTGATGAAGGCACAAAACACGACAGGACAGGGTGATACACAATCACGGCAAAAACACGACAGGACAGGGCGAAACGCAATCACAGCATGGTGAATACAATACAAGGAACCGACGGAACAGGAACGGATCACAAAGGAATAAATAGGGACTCTAATCAGGGGAAAGGATCGGGAACAGGTGTGGGAAGACTAAATGATGATTAGGGGAATAGGAACAGCTGGGAGCAGGAACGGAACGACAGAGAGAAGAGAGAGCGAGAGAGTGAGAGAGGGGGGGAGAGAGAGGGATAGAACCAAACAAGACCAGCAGAGGGAAACGAATAGCATGGGGAGCACAGGGACAAGACATGACAATAAATGACAAACATGACAGTACCCCCCACTCACCGAGCGCCTCCTGGCGCACTCGAGGAGGAATCCTGGCGGCAACGGAGGAAATCATCGATGAGCGAACGGTCCAGCACGTCCCGAGACGGAACCCAACTCCTCTCCTCAGGACCGTAACCCTCCCAATCCACTAGGTATTGGTGACCCCGTCCCCGAGAACGCATGTCCATAATTTTATGTACCTTGTAAATAGGTGCGCTCTCGACAAGGACGGGAGGGGGGGGGAAGACGAACGGGGTGCGAAGAAAGGGCTTAACACAGGAGACATGGAAGACAGGATGGACGCGACGAAGATGTCGCGGAAGAAGCAGTCGCACAGCGACAGGATTGACGACCTGGGAGACACGGAACGGACCAATGAACCGCGGAGTCAACTTACGAGAAGCTGTCGTAAGAGGAAGGTTGCGAGTGGAAAGCCACACTCTCTGGCCGCAACAATACCTTGGACTCTTAATCCTGCGTTTATTGGCGGCTCTCACCGTCTGTGCCCTGTAACGGCAAAGTGCAGACCTCACCCTCCTCCAGGTGCGCTCACAACGTTGGACAAACGCTTGAGCGGAGGGAACGCTGGACTCGGCAAGCTGGGATGAGAACAGAGGAGGCTGGTAACCCAGACTACTCTGAAACGGAGATAACCCGGTAGCAGACGAAGGAAGCGAATTGTGAGCGTATTCTGCCCAGGGAGCTGTTCTGCCCAAGACGCAGGGTTTCTGAAAGAAAGGCTGCGTAGTATGCGACCAATCGTCTGATTGGCCCTCTCTGCTTGACCGTTAGACTGGGGATGAAACCCGGAAGAGAGACTGACGGACGCACCAATCAAACGACAGAACTCCCTCCAAAACTGTGACGTGAATTGCGGACCTCTGTCTGAAACGGCGTCTAACGGGAGGCCATGAATTCTGAATACATTCTCAATAATGATTTGTGCCGTCTCCTTAGCGGAAGGAAGTTTAGCGAGGGGAATGAAATGTGCCGCCTTAGAGAACCTATCGACAACCGTCAGAATCACAGTCTTCCCCGCAGACAAAGGCAGACCGGTAATGAAGTCTAAGGCAATGTGAGACCATGGTCGAGAAGGAATGGGGAGCGGTCTGAGACGACCGGCAGGAGGAGAGTTACCCGACTTAGTCTGCGCGCAGTCCGAACAAGCAGCCACGAAACGGCGCGTGTCACGCTCCTGAGTCGGCCACCAAAAGCGCTGGCGAATAGACGCAAGAGTGCCTCGAACACCGGGATGACCCGCTAACTTGGCAGAGTGAGCCCACTGAAGAACAGCCAGACGAGTGGAAACAGGAACGAAAAGGAGGTTACTAGGACAAGCGCGCGGCGACGCAGTGTGCGTGAGTGCTTGCTTAACCTGTCTTTCAATTCCCCAGACTGTTAACCCGACAACACGCCCATAAGGAAGAATCCCTCGGGATCAGTAGAAGCCACAGAAGAACTAAACAGACGGGATAAGGCATCAGGCTTGGTGTTCTTGCTACCCGGACGGTAAGAAATCACAAACTCGAAACGAGCGAAAAACAACGCCCAACGAGCTTGACGGGCATTAAGTCGTTTGGCAGAACGGATGTACTCAAGGTTCTTATGGTCTGTCCAAACGACAAAAGGAACGGTCGCCCCCTCCAACCACTGTCGCCATTCGCCTAGGGCTAAGCGGATGGCGAGCAGTTCACGGTTACCCACATCATAGTTGCGCTCAGATGGCGACAGGCGATGAGAAAAATAAGCGCAAGGATGAACCTTATCGTCAGACTGGAAGCTGGGATAGAATGGCTCCCACGCCTACCTCTGAAAGCGTCAACCTCGACAATGAATTGTCTAGTGACGTCAGGAGTAACGAGGATAGGAGCGGACGTAAAACGTTCTTTTAGAAGATCAAAAGCTCCCTGGGCGGAACCGGACCACTTAAAACACGTCTTGACAGAAGTAAGAGCTGTGAGAGGGGCAGCAACTTGACCGAAATTACGAATGAAACGCCGATAGAAATTAGCGAAACCTAAAAAGCGCTGCAACTCGACACGTGACCTTGGAACGGGCCAATCACTGACAGCTTGGACCTTAGCGGAATCCATCTGAATGCCTTCAGCGGAAATAACGGAACCGAGAAAAGTAACGGAGGAGACATGAAAAGAGCACTTCTCAGCCTTTACGTAGAGACAATTCTCTAAAAGGCGCTGTAGAACACGTCGAACGTGCTGAACATGAATCTCGAGTGACGGAGAAAAAATCAGGATATCGTCAAGATAGACAAAAACAAAAATGTTCAGCATGTCTCTCAGAACATCATTAACTAATGCCTGAAAAACAGCTGGCGCATTGGCGAGACCGAACGGCAGAACCCGGTACTCAAAATGCCCTAACGGAGTATTAAACGCCGTTTTCCACTCGTCCCCCTCTCTGATGCGCACGAGATGGTAAGCGTTACGAAGGTCCAACAGTAAAGCACCTGGCTCCCTGCAGAATCTCGAAGGCTGATGACATAAGGGGAAGCGGATAACGATTCTTAACCGTTATGTCATTCAGCCCTCGATAATCACGCAGGGGCGCAGAGTACCGTCCTTCTTCTTAACAAAAAGAACCCCGCCCCGGCCGGAGAGGAAGAAGGCACTATGGTACCGGCGTCAAGAGACACAGACAAATAATCCTCGAGAGCCTTACGTTCGGGAGCCGACAGAGAGTATAGTCTACCTCGAGGAGGAGTGGTCCCCGGAAGGAGATCAATACTACAATCATACGACCGGTGAGGAGGAAGGGGAGTTGGCTCGGGACCGACTGAAGACCGTGCGCAGATCATGATATTCCTCCGGCACTCCTGTCAAATCGCCAGGTTCCTCCTGAGAAGTAGGGACAGAAGAAACGGGAGGGATGGCAGACATTAAACACTTCACATGACAAGAAACGTTCCAGGATAGGATAGAATTACTAGACCAATTAATAGAAGGATTATGACATACTAGCCAGGGATGACCCAAAACAACAGGTGTAAACGGTGAACGGAAAATCAAAAAGAAATAGTCTCACTGTGGTTACCAGATACTGTGAGGGTTAAAGGTAGTGTCTCAAATCTGATACTGGGAAGATGACTACCATCTAAGGCGAACATGGGCGTAGGCTTATCTAACTCTCTGAAAGGAATGTCATGTTTCCGAACCCATGCTTCGTCCATGAAACAACCCTCAGCCCCAGAGTCTATCAAGGCACTACATGTAGCACCCGAACCGGTCCAGCGTAGGTGGACCGACAAAGTAGTACAGGACTTTGATGGAGAGACTTGAGTAGTTGCGCTCACCTGTAGCCCTCCGCTTACAGATGAGCTCTGGCTTTTACTGGACATGAATTAACAAAATGTCCAGCAACTCCACAATAGAGGCACAGGCGGTTGGTGATCCTCCGTTCCCTCTCCTTATTCGAGATGCGAATCCCTCCCAGCTGCATGGGCTCAGTCTCAAAGCCAGAGGGGGAGATGGTTGCGATGCGGAGCAGGGAAACACCGTTGATGCGAGCTCTCTTCCACGAGCCCGGTGACGAAGATCTACCCGTCGTTCTATGCGGATGGCGAGAGCAATCAAAGAGTCCACATCTGAAGGAACCTCCCGGGAGAGAATCTCATCCTTAACCACAGCGTGGAGTCCCTCCAGAAAACGAGCGAGCAGCGCCGGCTCGTTCCACTCACTAGAGGCAGCAAGAGTGCGAAACTCAATGGAATAATCCGTTATGGACCGTTCACCTTGGCATAAGGAAGCCAGGGCCCTAGAAGCCTCCCCACCAAAAACTGAACGGTCAAAAACCCGAATCATCTCCTCTTTAAAGTTCTGGAAATCGTTAGAGCAAACAGCCCTTGCCTCCCAGATAGCTGTGCCCCATTCTCGAGCCCGGCCAGTAAGGAGTGAAATGACGTAAGCAACCCGAGCTCTCTCTCTAGAGTATGTGTTGGGTTGGAGAGAGAACACAATCTCACACTGCGTGAGAAAGGAGCGGCACTCAGTGGGCTGCCCGGAGTAGCAAGGTGGGTTATTAACCCTAGGTTCTGGAGGCTCGGCAGGCCAGGAAGTAACAGGTGGCACGAGACGTAGACTCTGGAACTGTCCAGAGAGGTCGGAAACCTGAGCAGCCAGGTTTTCCACGGCCTGGCGAGCAGCAGACAATTCCTGCTCGTGTCTGCCGAGCATGGCTCCTTGGATCTCGACGGCAGTGTAACGAGCGTCTGAAGTCGCTGGGTCCATTCCTCGGTCGGTTCCTTCTGTCATGCAGGTGAAAGAGGACCCAAACGCGACTTAACAGAAACAGAGTTTATTAAAGTCCAAAACGGAATAACAGAAATCCTCTAGATTTGTAGAGGGGAAAACAACTGGAGAAGCGGCCACAGACTGCAGGTCGCCGGGTAGGCGCAGGCCGTAGTCGACTGAGACACCTGCTCACACGCAGCGTCTGATGAAGGCACAAAACACGACAGGACAGGGTGATACACAATCACGGCAAAAACACGACAGGACAGGGCGAAACGCAATCACAGCATGGTGAATACAATACAAGGAACCGACGGAACAGGAACGGATCACAAAGGAATAAATAGGGACTCTAATCAGGGGAAAGGATCGGGAACAGGTGTGGGAAGACTAAATGATGATTAGGGGAATAGGAACAGCTGGGAGCAGGAACGGAACGACAGAGAGAAGAGAGAGCGAGAGAGTGAGAGAGGGAGGGGGAGAGAGAGGGATAGAACCAAACAAGACCAGCAGAGGGAAACGAATAGCATGGGGAGCACAGGGACAAGACATGACAATAAATGACAAACATGACACCCTAGGGAAGGTCTGCAGCCCACTGCTAATAGCTCCACACGAGGAGAACAAACCCTCACCTTCACTGTGACATGGTTAGTGAGGCACCATTGATTGTTCACATACAGACAGACACCTCCTCCCTACTTTTCCCTGAAGGTTCTGAGCTCCTGTCAGCTCTGACGATTGTGAAACCATCCAGCTCCACACGGGAATCAGATATGACCTCCGTTAGCAAACTTTCCGTAAAGCATACTAGACTTGTTTGCCGATATAATCTCATACATGAAGTTGTTGCCTATAGTTACTCTGTCTATTTTACAAGCGAGCGGACATTTCTCATGATAATGGATGGGAGATAGGGCTTATTTCCTCTCCTCTTGCTTCGTAGTCGTACACCTCGTCAAATGGCCACCGGACTATTTACATTGACCCCCCCCCTCCATTTGTTTTGTACACTGCTGCTAGTCGCTGTTTATTATCTATGCATAGTCACTTCACCCCTACCTACATGTTCAAATGACCTCAACTAACCTGTACCCCCGGACACTGACTGGGTACCGGTACCATCTGTATGTAGCCTCGTTATTGTTATATTATTGTGTTACTTTTTATTATTTGTGATTTTTTTACACTAGTTTATTTGGTAAATATTTTCTTAACTCTTCTTGAACTGCACTGTTGGTTAAAACTTCTTAGGGATAGGGGGCAGTATTTTCACGTCCGGATGAAAAGCATGCCCAAAGTAACCTGGTTGCAGTTCATATGGCCTCCACTAGATGTCAACCGTATTTAGAAATCGGTTGATGTTTTCTTTTGAGAAATTAGGAAGTAGGGCTATTCTTTGTGAGTGTCAAGCCTAGTGGACTCTTCTGTTTGGTGCGAGAACTGGAACGCGCTTCACGTTGTATTTATCCGGTATTGAACACAGTATATTCCGTCTTGAATTTGATCTATTATTTACGTTTTAGGATACCTAAGATTGGATTAGGAACGTTGTTTGAAATGTTTGGACCAAGTTTACAGGTAACTTATTAGATCATTTGTAGACATGTCGGGCGAATTGGAACCGGTGTATTTCTGAATCAAATGCGCCAAATAAATGGACATTTTTGGGACATAAAGAAGGACATTATCGAACAAAAGGACCATTTGTGATGTTTCTGGGACATGAATGGATGGAAATGACCAAGTGATGGATAATCTGATAGAAATGTGACTGAATGATGGCTGAGAGACTGGGATTGATGTAGCCACAGGGAAAGTGTCATGTTTTGTCTTAGATTGTCTTGTCATTTTGCTTTTCCTTCTGTTCGTTTTCCCCCTGCTGGTCTTTTTAGGTTCGTTCCCCTTTTTCTCTCTCCCTTCCTCTCTCTCTTCTCTCTATCGTTCCGTTCCTGCTCCCAGCTGTTCCTATTCCCCTAATCAATCATTTAGTCTTCCCACACCTGTTCCCTATCTTTTCCCCTGATTAGAGTCCCTATTTCTCCCCTTGTTTTCCGTTTCTGCCCTGTCGGATCCTTGTCTATTGTTCACCGTGCTGTGTCTGTGTATCGCCCTGTCGTGTCGTGTTTCCCTCAGATGCTGCGTGGTGAGCAGGTGTCTGAGTCTGCTACGTTCAAGTGCCTTCCCGAGGCAACCTGCAGTTCAAGATCGAGTCTCCAGTCTGTTCTCGTCATTACGAGTGGAATTGTGCTTTATGATTGTATTTTTACTTTACTGGATTAAAGACTCTGTTTTCGCCAAGTCGCTTTTGGGTCCTCATTCACCTGCATAACAGAAGGATCCGACCAAGGTATGGACCCAGCGACTACAGACGCTCGTAACACTGCCGTCGAGATCCAAGGAGCCATGCTCGGCAGACACGAGCAGGAATTGTCTGCTGCTCGCCATGCCGTGGAGAACCTGGCCGCTCAGGTTTCCGACCTCTGGACAGTTCCAGAGTCTTCGTCTCGTGCCACCTGTTACTTCCTGGCCTGCCGAGCCTCCGGAACCTAGGGTTAATAACCCACCTTGCTACTCCGGGCAGCCCACGGAGTGCCGCTCCTTTCTCACCCAGTGTGATATTGTGTTCTCTCTCCAACCCAACACATACTCTAGAGAGAGAGCTCGGGTTGCTTACGTCATTTCACTCCTTACTGGCCGGGCTCGAGAGTGGGGCACAGCTATTTGGGAGGCAAGGGCTGATTGCTCTAACAATTACCAGAACTTTAAAGAGGAGATGATTCGGGTTTTTGACCGTTCAGTTTTTGGTAGGGAGGCTTCTAGGGCCCTGGCTTCCCTATGCCAAGGTGATCGATCCATAACAGATTACTCTATTGAGTTTCGCACTCTTGCTGCCTCTAGTGAGTGGAACGAGCCGGCGCTGCTCGCTCGTTTTCTGGAGGGACTCCACGCAGTGGTTAAAGATGAGATTCTCTCCCGGGAGGTTCCTTCAAGTGTGGACTCTTTGATTGCTCTCGCCATCCGCATAGAACGACGGGTAGATCTTCGTCACCAGGCTCGTGGAAGAGAGCTCGCGTCAACGGTGTTTCCCTGCTCCGCATCGCAACCATCTCCCTCCTCTGGCTCAGAGACTGAGCCCATGCAGCTGGGAGGTATTCGCATCTCGACTAAGGAGAGGGAACGGAGGATCACCAACCGCCTGTGCCTCTATTGCGGACTTGCTGGACATTTTGTTAATTCATGTCCAGTAAAAGCCAGAGCTCATCAGTAAGCGGAGGGCTACTGGTGAGCACTACTACTCAGGTCTCTCCATCTAGATCCTGTACTACTTTGTCGGTCCATCTACGCTGGACCGGTTCGGGTGCTACATGCAGTGCCTTGATAGACTCTGGGGCTGAGGGTTGTTTCATGGACGAAGCATGGGCTCGGAAACATGACATTCCTTTCAGAGAGTTAGACAAGCCTACGCCCATGTTCGCCTTAGATGGTAGTCATCTTCCCAGTATCAGATTTGAGACACTACCTTTAACCCTCACAGTATCTGGTAACCACAGTGAGACTATTTCTTTTTGATTTTTCGTTCACCTTTTACACCTGTTGTTTTGGGTCATCCCTGGCTAGTATGTCATAATCCTTCTATTAATTGGTCTAGTAATTCTATCCTATCCTGGAACGTTTCTTGTCATGTGAAGTGTTTAATGTCTGCCATCCCTCCCGTTTCTTCTGTCCCTACTTCTCAGGAGGAACCTGGCGATTTGACAGGAGTGCCGGAGGAATATCATGATCTGCGCACGGTCTTCAGTCGGTCCCGAGCCAACTCCCTTCCTCCTCACCGGTCGTATGATTGTAGTATTGATCTCCTTCCGGGGACCACTCCTCCTCGGGGTAGACTATACTCTCTGTCGGCTCCCGAACGTAAGGCTCTCGAGGATTATTTGTCTGTGTCTCTTGACGCCGGTACCATAGTGCCTTCTTCCTCTCCGGCCGGGGCGGGGTTTTTTGTTAAGAAGAAGGACGGTACTCTGCGCCCCTGCGTGGATTATCGAGGGCTGAATGACATAACGGTTAAGAATCGTTATCCGCTTCCCCTTATGTCATCAGCCTTCGAGATTCTGCAGGGAGCCAGGTGCTTTACTAAGTTGGACCTTCGTAACGCTTACCATCTCGTGCGCATCAGAGAGGGGGACGAGTGGAAAACGGTTTAACACTCCGTTAGGGCATTTTGAGGAGCGGGTTCTGCCGTTTGGTCTCGCCAATGCGCCAGCTGTTTTTCAGGCATTAGTTAATGATGGTCTGAGAGACATGCTGAACATCTTTGTTTTTGTCTATCTTGACGATATCCTGATTTTTTCACCGTCACTCGAGATTCATGTTCAGCACGTTCGACGTGTTCTACAGCGCCTTTTAGAGAATTGTCTCTACGTGAAGGCTGAGAAGTGCTCTTTTCATGTCTCCTCCGTTACTTTTCTCGGTTCCGTTATTTCCGCTGAAGGCATTCAGATGGATTCCGCTAAGGTCCAAGCTGTCAGTGATTGGCCCGTTCCAAGGTCACGTGTCGAGTTGCAGCGCTTTCTAGGTTTCGCTAATTTCTATCGGCGTTTCATTCGTAATTTCGGTCAAGTTGCTGCCCCTCTCACAGCTCTTACTTCTGTCAAGACGTGTTTTAAGTGGTCCGTTTCCGCCCAGGGAGCTTTTGATCTTCTAAAAGAACGTTTTACGTCCGCTCCTATCCTC
>NC_060175.1:72258136-72293136 GCF_021184085.1 Oncorhynchus gorbuscha | reverse complement strand
ACTGTGCAAAACTCGTAATGTTTGTTTCTGTTCTAAATGACTTCTCGTCTCTTGTCTCATCTATTCTGAGGTAAATATATATGAAATTCCTTACGGAGCGATTGATATCGTTCTGTGGTCTATTATCCATGCGTGTCTCTGCTTCTTCCAGCCTGCCAGACACACAAGGTCACCCAACACTCAAACATTGAGGGGAGAAAATACATCAGAATAATAAAAAATGTCACTCATCTCACTATCGGACCGCACCTGAGCCATAAAGATAACCATTTCCCCTAGCGCCATTTTTCGATCCCCCCGAGGGGAAGAAAATCTAATTATGACAGTGCACATAGGCCTTGCGAAACGGTGGCCCCACTCACACACGCACACACCGGTTGTCTCTGCATGCAAACGCACGAGGGACAAAAGGAAACACACAAACTTCCCAGCCTCTATCGACACATACACCACACAGTGTATGCCAGTGATATGAATTGTACAAGGATAATTAACAGAGATAATAGTGAAGGTGGAGGGAGGTGAGGTGACTCAGTGGAGTTTGAAGAGGCCTGTGTAAAGCAGCGCAAACAGCCCAGAATAAACCAACCCACATCACCATCATCATTCCTCCGCCGGGCCTTGCCTAGCCCTGCCTGTCTGTCGCTTTTATTGCCCTGTTCCGCTGACTTCTGCCTCTGTGGAGACTTGCTGTCATCCATAGTGCTGTATCACAAACACACACACACACACACACACACACACACACACACACACACACACACACACACACACACACACACACACACACACACACACACACACACACACACACACACACACACACACACACACACACACACACACACACACACACACACACACACACACAGCAGGGCCCGCTACCTCGCTCTGCCTGCAACCAGCTCGCCTTTTTAAATAAAGACTATTCATTACGCCCCTGCGGCGCCACGGTGAGAACTGTCTACCTAACGCCGCACGCACGCACGCCGTTTCCAAATTGAGTTTGCTCGCCCGGCTCAAACATTCCTTTTGCTCCATTTCCCATTGGAATACATCTTTATGCGCAGAGATTTCAACTTGGGAATGGAAAGAGGAAATACTAGTGGAGTCACATCAGCCCCCAAGCCAACAACACTGCAGTGGATTAAAAATGTCAAACTTCAGTTGAAACAATAGGGCAGGCATCATCAACTAGATTCCAATAGGGCAGGCATCATCAACTAGATTCCGCTGCGGGACGATTTGTTCTTGAGCGGATGGTCGGGGGTCCGGAACAGAATTACATATCATTTGTAGACCACAAGAAACACAAACAGATATGTTTCAAATATAATCATTTAAAACCTTGCTTACATTTGAATAAGATCACATATATTTTACATTTTAATTTTTTTACTTCAGTTTATTTTAGTAAATACTTTCTTAACACTGATTTTTCTTAAAGCTGCATTGTTGGTTAAGGGCTTGGAAGTGAAGCATTTCATTGTAAAGGTCTAAACCTGTTGTATTCGGCGCATGTGACAAATACAATTTGATTTGATTTTGATTTGATATATCTCTCTGTTGTGTGTGGGAATACTTTGGAACAGATGTTTCCAAAACGTAAATCACTTGGAGATGATTTGCTGGTGTTTTTAAAGTATTTTATGTGCAATAATAACAATATATACAGTGCCTTCAGAAAGTGTTCAAACCCTTGGATTTCTTCCACATTTTTGTTGTGTTACAGCCTGAATTTAAAATAAATTCTATTTATTTCAAAAAAATTACTGGCACAATACCACATAATGTCAAAGTGGACTAACGTTTTTTTTTATGTTTACAAATGAATTACACATTAAAAGCTGAAAGATCTTGAGTCAATAAGAATTCATCCCCTTTGTTATGGAAAGCCTAAATAAGTTCAGGAGTACACATTTGTACCCCACACATACAATTATCTGTAAGGTTCCTCAGTCGAGCAGGTCATTTCAAACACAGATTAACCACAAAGTACACAAAGGTTTTCCAATGCTTTGCAAAGAAGGGCACCTATTGGTAGATGGGTAAAAATAAAAAAGCAGACATTGAATATCCCTTTGAGCAGGTGAAGTTATTAATTACACTTTGGATGGTGTATCAATACACCCAGTCACTACAAAGATACAGGCGTCCTTCCTAACTCAGTTGCCGGAGAGGAAGGAAACGGCTCAGGGATTTCACCATGAGTGTCATGTTTGTCATTTATTATCATGTCTTGTCCCTGTGCTCCCCATTCTATTCGTTTCCCTCTGCTGGTCTTATTAGGTTCTTTCCCTCTTTCTATCCCTCTCTCTCCCCTTCCCCCTCTCACTCTCTCGCTCTCTCTTCTCTCTATCGTTCCGTTCCTGCTCCCAGCTGTTCCTATTCCCCTAATCATCATTTAGTCTTCCCACACCTGTTCCCGATCCTTTCCCCTGATTAGAGTCCCTATTTCTTCCTTTGTGTTCCGTTCCTGTCCTGTCGGTTCCTTGTTTAGAATTCACCGTGCTGTGATTGTGTATCGCCCTGTCCTGTCGTGTTTTTGCCTTCATCAGATGCTGCGTGTGAGCAGGTGTCTCTGTCAGCTCGGCCTGCGCCTACCCGAAGCGACCTGCAGTCTGTGGCCGCTTCTCCTGTTATTCCCCTCTACAGACTAGAGGATTTCTGTTATTCCCTGTTTGGACATTTCCTGTTAAGGATTCAGGATTTGTCGTTTTCTGTTTGGACTTGAATAAACTCTGTTTCTGTTAAGTCGCTTTTGGGTCCTCTTTCACCTGCATGACAGAAGGAACCGACCAAGGAATGGACCCAGCGACTTCAGACGCTCGTTACACTGCCGTCGAGATCAAGGAGCCATGCTCGGCAGACACGAGCAGGAATTGTCTGCTGCTCGCCATGCCGTGGAGAACCTGGCCGCTCAGGTTTCCGACCTCTCTGGACAGTTCCAGAGTCTACGTCTCGTGCCACCTGTTACTTCCTGGCCTGCCGAGCCTCCAGAACCTAGGGTTAATAACCCACCTTGCTACTCCGGGCAGCCCACTGAGTGCCGCTCCTTTCTCACGCAGTGTGAGATTGTGTTCTCTCTCAACCCAACACATACTCTAGAGAGAGAGCTCGGGTTGCTTACGTCATTTCACTCCTTACTGGCCGGGCTCGAGAATGGGGCACAGCTATCTGGGAGGCAAGGGCTGATTGCTCTAACAAGTTCCAGAACTTTAAAGAGGAGATGATTCGGGTTTTTGACCGTTCAGTTTTTGGTGGGGAGGCTTCTAGGCCCTGGCTTCCTTATGCCAAGGTGAACGGTCCATAACGGATTATTCTATTGAGTTTCGCACTCTTGCTGCCTCTAGTGAGTGGAACGAGCCGGCGCTGCTCGCTCGTTTTCTGGAGGGACTCCACGCAGTGGTTAAGGATGAGATTCTCTCCCGGGAGGTTCCTTCAGATGTGGACTCTTTGATTGCTCTCGCCATCCGCATAGAACGACGGGTAGATCTTCGTCACCGGGCTCGTGGAAGAGAGTTCGCATCAACGGTGTTTCCCTGCTCCGCATCGCAACCATCTCCCTCCTCTGGCTTTGAGACTGAGCCCATGCAGCTGGGAGGGATTCATCTCGACTAAGGAGAGGGAACGGAGGATCACCAACCGCCTGTGCCTCTATTGCGGAGTTGCTGGACATTTTGTTAATTCATGTCCAGTAAAGCCAGAGCTCATCTGTAAGCGGAGGGCTACAGGTGAGCGCAACTACTCAAGTCTCTCCATCAAAATCCTGTACTACTTTGTCGGTCCATCTACGCTGGACCGGTTCGGGTGCTACATGTAGTGCCTTGATAGACTCTGGGGCTGAGGGTTGTTTCATGGACGAAGCATGGGTTCGGAAACATGACATTCCTTTCAGAGAGTTAGAGAAGCCTACGCCCATGTTCGCCTTAGATGGTAGTCATCTTCCCAGTATCAGATTTGAGACACTACCTTTTACCCTCACAGTATCTGGTAACCACAGTGAGACTATTTCTTTTTTGATTTTCCGTTCACCGTTTACACCTGTTGTTTTGGGTCATCCCTGGCTAGTATGTCATAATCCTTCTATTAATTGGTCTAGTAATTCTATCCTATCCTGGAACGTTTCTTGTCATGTGAAGTGTTTAATGTCTGCCATCCCTCCCGTTTCTTCTGTCCCTACTTCTCAGGAGGAACCTGGCGATTTGAGGAATATCATGATCTGCGCACGGTCTTCAGTCGGTCCCGAGCCAACTCCCTTCCTCCTCACCGGTCGTATGATTGTAGTATTGATCTCCTTCCGGGGACCACTCCTCCTCGAGGTAGACTATACTCTCTGTCGGCTCCCGAACGTAAGGCTCTCGAGGATTATTTGTCTGTGTCTCTTGACGCCGGTACCATAGTGCCTTCTTCCTCTCCGGCCGGGGCGGGGTTCTTTTTGTTAAGAAGAAGGACGGTACTCTGCGCCCCTGCGTGGATTATCGAGGCTGAATGACATAACGGTTAAGAATCGTTATCCGCTTCCCCTTATGTCATCAGCCTTCGAGATTCTGCAGGGAGCCAGGTGCTTTACTAAGTTGGACCTTCGTAACGCTTACCATCTCGTGCGCATCAGAGAGGGGGACGAGTGGAAAACGGCGTTTAACACTCCGTTAGGGCATTTTGAGTACCGGGTTCTGCCGTTCGGTCTCGCCAATGCGCCAGCTGTTTTTCAGGCATTAGTTAATGATGTTCTGAGAGACATGCTGAACATCTTTGTTTTTGTCTATCTTGACGATATCCTGATTTTTCTCCGTCACTCGAGATTCATGTTCAGCACGTTCGACGTGTTCTACAGCGCCTTTTAGAGAATTGTCTCTACGTAAAGGCTGAGAAGTGCTCTTTTCATGTCTCCTCCGTTACTTTTCTCGGTTCCGTTATTTCCGCTGAAGGCATTCAGATGGATTCCGCTAAGGTCCAAGCTGTCAGTGATTGGCCCGTTCCAAGGTCACGTGTCGAGTTGCAGCGCTTTTTAGGTTTCGCTCATTTCTATCGGCGTTTCATTCGTATTTCGGTCAAGTTGCTGCCCCTCTCACAGCTCTTACTTCTGTCAAGACGTGTTTTAAGTGGTCCGGTTCCGCCCAGGGAGCTTTTGATCTTCTAAAAGAACGTTTTACGTCCGCTCCTATCCTCGTTACTCCTGACGTCACTAGACAATTCATTGTCGAGGTTGACGCTTCAGAGGTGGCGTGGGAGCCATTCTATCCCAGCGCTTCCAGTCTGACGTAAGTTCATCCTTGCGCTTATTTTTCTCATCGCCTGTCGCCATCTGAGCGCAACTATGATGTGGGTAACCGTGAACTGCTCGCCATCCGCTTAGCCCTAGGCGAATGGCGACAGTGGTTGGAGGGGGCGACCGTTCCTTTTGTCGTTTGGACAGACCATAAGAACCTTGAGTACATCCGTTCTGCCAAACGACTTAATGCCCGTCAAGCTCGTTGGGCGTTGTTTTTCGCTCGTTTCGAGTTTGTGATTTCTTACCGTCCGGGTAGCAAGAACACCAAGCCTGATGCCTTATCCCGTCTGTTTAGTTCTTCTGTGGCTTCTACTGATCCCGAGGGGATTCTTCCTTATTTTGTCGGGTTAACAGTCTGGGGAATTGAAAGACAGGTTAAGCAAGCACTCACGCACACTGCGTCGCCGCGCGCTTGTCCTAGTAACCTCCTTTTCGTTCCTGTTTCCACTCGTCTGGCTGTTCTTCAGTGGGCTCACTCTGCCAAGTTAGCTGGTCATCCCGGTGTTCGAGGCACTCTTGCGTCTATTCGCCAGCGCTTTTGGTGGCCGACTCAGGAGCGTGACACGCGCCGTTTCGTGGCTGCTTGTTCGGACTGCGCGCAGACTAAGTCGGGTAACTCTCCTCCTGCCGGTCGTCTCAGACCGCTCCCCATTCCTTCTCGACCATGGTCTCACATCGCCTTAGACTTCATTACCGGTCTGCCTTTGTCTGCGGGGAAGACTGTGATTCTTACGGTTGTCGATAGGTTCTCTAAGGCGGCACATTTCATTCCCCTCGCTAAACTTCCTTCCGCTAAGGAGACGGCACAAATCATTATTGAGAATGTATTCAGAATTCATGGCCTCCCGTTAGACGCCGTTTCAGACAGAGGCCCGCAATTCACGTCACAGTTTTGGAGGGAGTTCTGTCGTTTGATTGGTGCGTCCGTCAGTCTCTCTTCCGGGTTTCATCCCCAGTCTAACGGTCAAGCAGAGAGGGCCAATCAGACGATTGGTCGCATACTACGCAGCCTTTCTTTCAGAAACCCTGCGTCTTGGGCAGAACAGCTCCCCTGGGCAGAATACGCTCTGGTTTCCTTCGTCTGCTACCGGGTTATCTCCGTTTCAGAGTAGTCTGGGTTACCAGCCTCCTCTGTTCTCATCCCAGCTTGCCGAGTCCAGCGTTCCCTCCGCTCAAGCGTTTGTCCAACGTTGTGAGCGCACCTGGAGGAGGGTGAGGTCTGCACTTTGCCGTTACAGGGCACAGACGGTGAGAGCCGCCAATAAACGCAGGATTAAGAGTCCTAGGTATTGTTGCGGCCAGAGAGTGTGGCTTTCCACTCGCAACCTTCCTCTTACGACAGCTTCTCGTAAGTTGACTCCGCGGTTCATTGGTCCGTTCCGTGTCTCCCAGGTCGTCAATCCTGTCGCTGTGCGACTTTCTTCCGCGACATCTTCGTCGCGTCCATCCTGTCTTCCATGTCTCCTGTGTTAAGCCCTTTCTTCGCACCCCGTTCGTCTTCCCTCCCCCCTCCCGTCCTTGTCGAGAGCGCACCTATTTACAAGGTACATAAGATCATGGACATGCGTTCTCGGGACGGGGTCACCAATACTTAGTGGATTGGGAGGGTTACGGTCCTGAGGAGAGGAGTTGGGTTCCGTCTCGGGACGTGCTGGACCGTTCACTCATCGATGATTTCCTCCGTTGCCGCCAGGATTCCTCCTCGAGTGCGCCAGGAGGCGCTCGGTGAGTGGGGGGTACTGTCATGTTTGTCATTTATTATCATGTCTTGTCCCTGTGCTCCCCATTCTATTCGTTTCCCTCTGCTGGTCTTATTAGGTTCTTTCCCTCTTTCTATCCCTCTCTCTCCCCTCCCCCTCTCACTCTCTCGCTCTCTCTTCTCTCTATCGTTCCGTTCCTGCTCCCAGCTGTTCCTATTCCCCTAATCATCATTTAGTCTTCCCACACCTGTTCCCGATCCTTTCCCTGATTAGAGTCCCTATTTCTTCCTTTGTGTTCCGTTCCTGTCCTGTCGGTTCCTTGTTTAGAATTCACCGTGCTGTGATTGTGTATCGCCCTGTCCTGTCGTGTTTTTGCCTTCATCAGATGCTGCGTGTGAGCAGGTGTCTCTGTCAGCTACGGCCTGCGCCTACCCGAAGCGACCTGCAGTCTGTGGCCGCTTCTCCTGTTATTCCCCTCTACAGACTAGAGGATTTCTGTTATTCCCTGTTTGGACATTTCCTGTTAAGGATTCAGGATTTGTCGTTTTCTGTTTGGACTTGAATAAACTCTGTTTCTGTTAAGTCGCTTTTGGGTCCTCTTTCACCTGCATGACAATGAGGCCAATGGTGACGTTAAAACAACAGTTACAGAGTTTAATGGCTGTGATAGGAGAAAACTGAGGATGGATCAACAACATTGTAGTTACTCCACAATACTAACCAAATTGACAGAGCAAAAATAAGGAAGCCTGTACAGAACACAAATATTCCAAAACATGTATCCAGTTTGGCAGAGCTTGAATAATAAAAAATGATATATAGGCAAATGATGCACAATCCAGGTGTGTAAAGCTCTTTAGAGAGTTACCCAGAAAGACTCACAGCTGTAATCGTTGCCAAAGGTACTTCTACAAAGTATTGACTTGAGGTGTGATTACTTATTTAAATGAGATATTTATGTATTTCATTTTCAATACATTTCACTTTGTCATTATGGGTTATTGTGTGTAGATTTGGAAAATATATTATCCATTTCGAATTCACCATGTTACACAACAAAATGTGGAATACTTCAAGGGGTATGAATACTTTCTGAAGGCACAGTATATTACATTTTTTTCTCAGAAAACTTGGGGGGGCCAAATAGAATCACCCGTGGGCCGCCAGTTGGGAAACGCTGCAACGGGGTAGAGCTAGCCGAAAGCTAGTGCAAAGGTGCTAAGGCAAATCTCTCGCTGTCTGCTGGTGGTACCAACAGCTAACAGTAAAGCTGGCTAACAGTGTTTACTGTATTCTCCGTCTTGGATAATAGCTGCTAAATGGCTTCAGGCATCTCTATCACTCTACATTATTAGATCAGTATATCTATATTACATCTACAAACTGTTACCCATTTAGGACCAAAAGGCTAGCAGGCAATATGGAACTGTGTAAAGTAGCCTATGAGAGAAGAGATCATTTAAATATTTATTTTCCTTTCTTCATGTCTGCGTTGTGCTTAGTTAGTCTACAGAAAACATGGTTCATACATGTTATTTGTTATACAGATACAGGCCTATGGTGTAGCCTACATTTACAGTAGCAGAAAATATCATTCAAACTGACTAAAACTACCAAGCGTCAACTGTGGCTGAGGACTTAGAGCACGGAAAGGACACGGAACGGAAGGCACAGGAGCAAATGGTTTGTTGGTAAAACGAAAATGTTAATCATAATCATCAATTACTCTTCTATGGGAAAACGGGTGCAGGTTAGCGTTGTTCGTCATGAATCTTGTTGTGAATCTTGTCTGCAGCTCTGCAGAATGGCCACTGCCTGGGACACCCACAAAATCATCAAATCTGATTTTAAACCATAAACTTAACCTTGATTGATCTTATTTTGACGAATACTCCAGATAAATGGGGTGGCAGGTAGCTTAGCGGTTAAGAACGTTGTGCCAGTACGTGAATGGTCGCTGGTTTGAGGCCCGAGCTGACTTGGTGAAAAATCTGTTAATATGTCCTTAATCAAGGCACATAACCCTAATTGCTCCTTTAAGTCGCTCCGGATAAAAGCGTCTGCTAAATGACTAAAATGTCATCATAAACTGGGTGGTTTGAATGCTGATTGGCTGAAAGCTGTGATATATCAGACTGTATACCATGGGTATGATAAAACATGTATTTTTACTGTTCTAAATGCATTTGTAACCAGTTTCTAATAGAACTAAGGCACCTTGGGGGAAGGGGGGGGTGGTATGCATAAGAACAGCCCTTAGCCGTGGTATATTGGCCATATACCACAACCCCTCAGGCCTTATTGCTTAAATATGTTGATAGCAGCGTTTTCTACTGGATTTTAGTGACCACTGCCCAGTTGTCTGTGTCAGAGATGTGAGAGTGCATAAATATAGTGACCTTGAACCTGATTTTTTCACACCCTGATCTGTTTCACCACCCTCCAGGTGTCGCCCATCTTCCCCATTATCCCCTCTGTATTTATACTTGTGGTTTCTGTCTGTCTGTTGCCAGTTCGTGTTGTTTGTTAAAGTCAACCAGCGTTTTGTCTCAGCTCCTGCTTTTCCCCAGTCTCTCTTTTTCTCGTCCTCCTGGTTTTGACCCTTGCCTGTCCTGACTCTGAGCCTGCCTGCCGTCCCGTGCCTTTGCCCCTACTCTAGATTACCGACCTCTGCTTGACCTGACCCTGGGCCTGCCTGCCGTCCTGTACCTTGGCCCCATTACTCTGGATTATCGACCCCTGGCTGCCTTGACCTGTCGTTTACCTGCCCCGGTTGTTACAACAAACATTGTTACTTCAACACAGTCTGCACTTGGGTCTTACCTGAAACCTGATAGATTTAGCTTTAAGCTTTTTTTGTAAATGTCTTAAGCAATATGGCAAATAATCATACCCCTTCAAAACTCCGAGTTAAAGGTAGATCGAATGCCTGATTCACTACTGAATTTCCAAGGAATTTGTAAGAGAAATGTTGCCTGGATCAAGGCCAGGAACACAGGCTTAGGCCCAGATTGGCAATCTTTTAAGCAACTGAGGAATCAATGTATCAAACTAATCAGAAAGGTTAAATCTGATTATTATGTAATCAATCTTTCTGAATGTAAGGGGAATTATTTTCACTATTTATATAAATGCTATTGGTCTATCGTTTCAAAAATGTACATTTCATTCTATATTACATTTACATTTAAGTCATTTAGCAGACGCTCTTATCCAGAGCGACTTACAAATTGGATATGTGGATCATACTATTATGTACGCAATTGCCCTGGTTGTGACAAGGCTCCAGCCCGATTTTGTAGCTTTACAGGAAGCCCTTACTGGGTTGTCAATAAGGATTTGTTCTTAACTGAATTGCCTTGTTAAATAAAGGTTAAATAAATCAAATAAAATTCAAAAACTTGTGCTTAATACGAGAAAAACAAAATACATCCTTTTTCAAGTTCTCATTAGATTGTTCCAGATGGATTACATCTTCACTCATCTGATTGTTCTACAATTGAACAAGTCCCTGCATACAAATACCTTGGTATTTGGATTGACAATAATTTAACGTTTAAAAAGCATACAAATGCATTTGCTAAGAAGCTACGATTTAAAGTGGGCTTTTTTGATAGAAACAGATTGTGCCTCTCTCAGCAGGAAGCAGATTGTGCGGTCAACCTTCCTACCTGTTTTTGATTATGGTGATACTATTTTATCAAAGTGCAGCTTCCACTACTCTTAAACCCCTGGCTGCTGTTTATTATGGCGCCCTTCGTTTTATCACAGGAGACAGTTTTATTACTCTTCGCTGCATTCTTTACCAAACGGTTGGCTGGACCTCTTTAAAATCATGTAGATCATATCAGCACGCTCTTTTTGTTTACAAAGCTCTATAAGATTCAGACTTACCCAACATCACTGTTAAGATTTAAAATGACAAGTTGTCAAAACCGGTTCACAGGGGTTGGTTAACTATGGAGACTCCTTTGGTGTTTCCACTGTTACGTAAATCGGCCTTTCATTTCCTACATTTGGAATCATCACCAAAAGACGTCCCGATTGGATGCTTTGATTTTCATAACGAAGAACGTGTTTGTATTTTAAGGTGTATTTCATGTGTATATTGTCTATATTTATGCCCATCTATACTATACTTAGTCTCAATATGACTTCCCTGTTGAAATAAAGGTAAATAAATAAACCTTAACCTTAACCACACGAACCCTACTGCCTAACCCTAAACTTATATTCATTTAAGTGGCATCTTCAAGTGGATTAACTTTCGGGATGAAAAATAAAACAGGCAATGAAATGGGTGCCTGTGGAAGCCGAAATATTATTTATCCGAGTCCTCGAGAGCAGACAAAAACTCAGTAACCAATTATACAAGAGGAGCATAGCCTTTCACCCTCTCATTGGAAGTGCATCTTCAATTGGAAAGGTCAAAAATAGGGAAACTGCAGGCTTGTGCCGGGCTAGAGGAGTGCTGAGAGGACGGGGAGGATTCGAGGGGATGAGGATAAGAGTGAAGGAGGAGAGGGGAGTGACATACTAAGAGTACAGTGGAGTTACAGTATGTGCTTGAGTTGGTTCAGGTGGTTTGTTAGATGGTGCATGCAACCCCAACAGGTGGAAGGTTTGATTCACACAAGGGCCACATACATGCACTAAATATACCATTTGTTCTTGGTAAGTTAAATGACTGTAGGCCATCGTACTATAAAAAAAGACTAGTTTCCTAACCTAGGGCCTGGAGTTATTGCTGTTTTCCTGAAGAGGTCACATGGTCAGGGAAACTGCTGGCTTAGATGGTACTATATTATAATATAGTACAGTATACATACATAGTATACTTAAGCAATCAGGCACGAGGGGGTGTGATAATATGGCCAATATATCACAGCTAAGGGCTGTTATTTGCACAACACAACGCAGAGTGCCTGGACACAGCCCTTAGCCGTGGTATATTGGCCATATACCACAAATCCTAGAGGTGCCTTATTGCTATTATAAACTGATGACCAACGTAAATAGAACAGTACAAATAAATGTTTTGTCATACCCGTGGTACATGGTCTGATATACCACAGCTGTCAGCCAATCAGCAATCAGGGCTCAAACCACCCAGTTTATAATGCAGTATAGTCTGGTACTCACCGCAGGGTCCTCGGTGCTGGATGTGAATCTCCTTCTGCAGGGCGCAGCCCATGGCCTTCATCTCACACTGGCTGCCGTAGCTGTGGCCGTCACTGCCGCACACCAGGTCGGGCATCTGGGGGCAGGCGCCATGGCACTCGCACACGGGCTCGTTGTTCTTCACCACGCACGCGGCCCCGAACTCGCAGGCCTTCCCCAGGCACGGGCTGGGAGTGTGTAGATCTGAGACAATAGACAAGGGTTAGTGTTGAAGGGGGATGAGGGAGAGGTGGGGAAGGAGAAGTATTGAGGGTTTGGGTATTGAGGGTTGGGGGCATAGAGGCAGGGAAGAGTGGGGAACTCGGGATAGGTTAAAAGAGAGTAGAGGTTGATCAGGATCAGAATGATTTCAAAAAGGGGGTTGCCTGGTCAACGTGGGTGCACTATGGTCAAGTCTAAAACATGTATCTGACTCTTATCCATAGTACTTCCTGTATCAATTAACTCCCTTCTGGTAATCTATTTTTGTTGTTGTTGGTAATCTCATTGGCCATAAGTGTCTGACCCCTCTGTATGAGCCAATCAGCGGAGTCTGCACCTCTGTATGACCCAATCAGCAGTGCCTGACCTCATGTTTCAGAGACCCACACCCCAAGTTCTACGAGTAGAAACCTTGACCTTGTGGCAATGAATTGGAAACTTGGGGATGAACGGTAGAGGAGAACATATTTTTCTATTTATAGGGAAGTAAACAGGTGCTGATTAATTGATGTTTCCTAGCATGCCATTTGCATCTCACGCGAGCCTCAGAGAGAGAGAGAGAGAGCGAGAGAGGGAGAGAGAAAAAGATGATGAAGAGAGCTCTCGCTATGTGGATAGAGAAGAGAGAGGAAGGGAAGACTAGAAACAGAGGAAAAGAGAAAGAGCAGCGTCGGCTTAATAACACACAAAGCCCAGCTCCTGGGCAGTGGGAGAACATCAGAGAAGTGTCTGCATGCTGCTTTGTTCTCCAAACGCCCCACTACACTGTAACTTCATTCAATTGGGGGCCTTGTTAGAGAAGTGGGTCAGAAACGAGAAAGAAACGCGCAAAGACGACAATGTGATCCACGGAATTATATTGTTTCATCATCGAGGCATTTATTTTCCTTCGTGCCCCCCGATCAATCCTTCATCAGTATTGTCGCCAAGGTTAGGAGTATGTTAGCCGTATTGTAAGGGGGTGGATTGATTTGGGGATGGGGTGGGTGGGTGAGTGGAACAGATTGACAGTTGAATCCCCAAGGCCTCGGAAGACTGTGGCATACAGTACATCCTCGTCAAGCCAAGCGGGCAGGAGAATTATGCAAGAGGCGGCGAAGCCATGCGAAGGAGGCTCATTGGCATGCCTGGAGCGTGGGGGTATAGTGCCGTGATGCTAAACGCGCCGTGTCTATGTGAGGATGCATTTTATCCCTGGCTTCCCAGCGAGAGAGATTGTCAATGGGGAAAAGATGGGAGCGGAACTCGGTATGTCACGGGTGGTAGATGGTGTGGGAATAGGGTTACAATGCTGAACCCAGGCTACCCCCTCCTACAACCCCTCCTGTGTCTCCTCCTCTCCCCATGGCAACCAAGGGTGCAGTCATTACCCTGATTATTATGGGATTAGACTAGAATCACGCCGGGCGCTCCGTTTAAGAAGCTGCCGCCGTTTAGTTTCTGAAAGCACGGGTGCGTTTAATACTGTTAAAATCCCCCCTTGAGCCTCATCTCAGCTCTGGGTAAAATCATCAACATATAGCAGAAGGTAATTTCCCACTGTGGGTGAGGAGGGGAACAGATAGGAGTGATAGGAGTGAAGTCATCTCAGAACCCTGGAAGAGGCTTGATGTTCGATTAGATAGCGTCTAAAATCACAGGACTGTGGTGAGGGAAAAAATTCATAAGTGTCAAGAAGGACGCTGCATGCTTTCCGGCGCCCCACGGCGTCTGTGTCAGGGGGTAGTAGTTAGGCTGTAGTGTAGAGGGTCAGCAATCAGCAAGGAACACTTAAAAGGTTATTTTATGCGTATCATTAAATGGTTATTATGTGCCGTTGCCATTGCGATAGTGTCTCGCCACAGGATGATTCTGCGTTATAAAAAGCCTCACCTGTGTTCTACACGTCTTTACATCAAGAGAGCAGCAGGAAAAAACAAGGGGATAAGGCCCTAGCCGATACTAGTGTGGAGGAGGAGCAATCGCCAGGCTACATCTAGTGCCCGTCGGCGACCGTAATTGAACAAATCTTTACGGATCCTGAATAAGGATGAGCAAGGAGACAAGGATCTCACTTTTTCTAATGGGAACGTTGCGGATTAAGTAGTGGAACACTGCTATTGATTTCTGTGTTGTGGGCAAGCCGGCACTTTGAAAGAGCTCCGAATTGGCATGTAAATATGTATGTGGTGGAACTGTGCCTAATTCAGCCGGGCTTCAAAAAACGCTATTCTGCCTGATCTTTTTTCTACACTGTGTGTGTGTGTGTGTGTGTATGTCTCTATGTGTGTAGCGCTGGATACAGAGGGCGATCAGCACACACACACTCGTGGCCTTGAGAACGGTTCACAACCCATTTCCAAAGGCCCAGCTCCCTAAAATACAACTGCAGCCTCCGATAACCTTCAGTCCCTTGTTTTCTTTGTTTCTACCCCCAAAAATAAGGAATGAGAAATAATCCCAAACATTCTCATTCTCCCACTTCTTCTGGAGGCAATGTTTTTCTCTCAGATTTATTCAATCAAAAAAGAGAAGTGGGGGTGGCGAAACTCCCCAAATTCTCTGTGAAATAATCTTAGCATGGAGAGAGAGAATGAGCATACGATGAGAGACTTTGAGAAACCTCCAGCAGCCCTTATACCCGACTTTGGTAATTGAGAAGGCTTGCATATTCTCTCAGTCTGAAAAAAAATCTCAGGGAACTAAAAGCGTATTTTCTCCCTCAAAGGCAGTGAGGGAGACTTTGAAACAGCAGCCTATCATCCCAGAGGCCTGGGTAGAGATGGTAGCAGTGGCTGTGCTGTTCAAGGACTGGAGCTGCCATGACCGACAGACAGACAGACAGACATATGCCTCAGTAGAGGGACAGATACTAGGTCCCAGGCTGCAGCAGTCAGACTCATACACACACACACACAACAAATGACCCCTCTGTTTATCAGGCGAAAGAGACGATGGTGACTCACTGTTTGTGTGTGTGTGTGTGTGTGTGGGATCCAGAGTGCCGCAAGCGCCATCAAAGACATGAGAGACAGAAAAAGGTGTGTTGGCTAGGGATGTGTGAGCGAGGAGATGAATAACTCTCCTCTGTTCAATAATTCTTCTTCTAGCTGCAGTCAAGAAACTGTTTAGGAGTAGACATCTCTTACCAGTCCCTAGAGGCTTCTCTAAGAAAGGACAATGTTTCTGTCCCAGACATGGCGACTTGGGAGTCTGAATGCTGCCACCTCTTTCTGCCCTTCTCCCACCAGCCTAGGCCAGGCTCTCTCTCTCCTTCCTTCCTTCCTTCCTTCCTTCCTTCCTTCCTTCCTTCCTTCCTTCCTTCCTTCCTTCCTTCCTTCCTTCCTTCCTTCCTTCCTTCCTTCCTTCCTTCCTTCCTTCCTTCCTTCCTTCCTTCCTTCCTTCCTTCCTTCCTTCCTCCCTCCGCTCCCCTACTTTCCTTTTGTTTTTAATTAGTCTGATATTTTATAGTGGCGAGCTCTGAGCTTAAAGGGCAACTCCACCACTTTTCAACCTATTTTGTATTATCTCTAGCACAATACCAGTGTCAACATACTGTACGCCTAGTGTAAAAAACATTAGGTTCACCTTGCTAATAGTGAGTCGCAAACCCTTTTGTCCTCAGAACAGCCTCAATTCGTCAGGGCATGGACTCTACAAAGTGTTGAAAGCGTTCCACAGGGATGTTGACCACAATGCTTCCCACAGTTGTGTCAAGTTGGCTAGATGTCCTTTGGGTGGTGGACCATTCTTGATACACACGGAAAACTGTTGAGTGTGTAGAACCCAGCAGCGTTGCAGTACTTGACACTCAACCGGTGCGCCTGGCACCTACTACCATACATCCGTTCAAAGGCACTTACAGTAAATATTGTGTCACCTTCTGAATGGCACACGTACACAATCCATGTCTCAATTGTCTCAATGCTTAAAAATCCTTCTCTGACCTGTCTTCTTCCCTTCATCTACACTGATTGAAGTGGATTTAACAAGTGACATCAATAAGGAATCATAGCCTTCACCTGGATTCACCTGGTCAGTCTGTGTCATGGACAGAGCAGGGGTTCATAATGTTTTGTACACTCGGGGCATGTGAAAAAAAGCACATTTCTAAGTTTTGTGGAATGAAATATAAAGTTAAAACATCAGCAAACGTTACAACATTTTAAAAACAGTGATTTTCAAACACTATGATATCCGCAGTGACATGGGGAGCAAGACAATACCCTCTTTTGGGCTAGAAACCTGTTGCAGGTTTTGAAAATCATCGTCTTTTACTTTTCAACCTACCCTGTGATGTCAGAGACACCTTTTTTTAAAGACTTTTCTTCTTATCGTCTTGACCGCAGATCATAGTAATGCCCTGCTTTCACATACAGTATGTAGACACTGGTTGGTGCTGGAGATGATGAATGAGGTTGAAAAGTGGCAGAAATGCCCTTTAAGACCAGGGAAATTAGAAGTCCCTGTCACATGAAGTGGGCTGCTGCGGTGCTGCAATGCTAAGAAAACCATAACCGCCACAGGCCCACCCACTGATAAAACATTCTGCCAAAGTTCTGCTACCCGTCTCCCCCACCAAGCGGCGGAACGACCCTCACTGACAAACGTTCCGCTACCCATCTTCCCCCTCCCAAGAGAGACGTTGCCTCTTCCCTGTCTCTCACTAAACTGCTACATTAGTCAAGATTTAGAGGCCTTATCTGACAAGCAAATACGGGATTTCTCAGAGTTGACCTGAGTATTACCTCAGTCAAAGCCTTGTTGAGCTGAACACACTCGGCAGGCGGTCTGTATATAAGCCTGGAGAGATGGAGTGTCATATTCCTAGCCTTGTTTGCGTGGGTAATGTTTGTGGTTTAAGCCTGTACATATGGATGTAAATGCAGGGAGATTATTCTATGCGGTAGAGCTTCTCCCTACTCATGCATATGTAGATTGGAATCTTCCCTGCTCCAATTCTGGATCCCAATGTCACTATAAGAATCTAAGAAAACCCATCCCTGCGCTCTAGGTAGCCAATTTGGTGAGGGAGAAGTGGCTGCCGGCACCGCCCACTGTGTAGAAACAGCCAATGGGAAGCAGAGACAGCGGCACATGCCGCGGTGCGCTCTAACCCAGTTTTGTCGGTGCTGCAGGGGGAGTACCTGCCACCCCCTATGTCTCTCTAGCAGTGAAAACTTGTATGGAACATATTAAAATAGGTGCCAGGAACGCGAGAGAAAAGTCTCAATATTAGCATATGGTAAAACGAAGGCCCGCAAGCTGTGTTTCCCTGCTTCGGAGCACTTATCACAGAGCAATGGCTGCAAGGGGACAGTCCTCCACTTGACATTTAAAACCCCAAATACCAAACCTGATAGATTCCTCTTCTATTAGACGACACAGGAAACACAGATGAAGTGAAATACAGCAAACGGAGGGAGAGAGGGGGTGGGGGGGGGGCAGAGAAAGACAACAGCGAGGGAACAAAGACAAAGATGAGCTCCTCCATCTCATGACATGTGTATACTTACAGAGAACAGAGGAGAGAAGAGGGGAAGGAGAGGAAAATTAAAGGCAGGCCACCAAACAGCAGATGGGCATCATTGGCATGGTGGGCCTGGTCCGGGTGCACTGACCAGCAGTACACAACACATACACTGTAGGAAAGGAAGAGAGGGAGGAAGCAAGGAGGGGTGCAACAGATGGGGTAAGGGTTGGTTCGCCATAGGAAGAACCTGCTGTACCCATAAGGCCTGGTGACTGCAGCGACTCTGCCACCACCGACACCCACTGACACACACACAATCACACACCAACACCACACACAATCTGTATGGGCCGCTATAATCCTTAATACCACCAAACTACAGTGCCTTCAGAAGGTATTCACACCCCTTTAATTTTTCCACATTTTTGTTGTGTTACAGCCTTAATAAAAAATGTATTAAATGTAGATTTTATGTCACTGGCCTACACACAATACCCAATGCTTCTCTAAATGTTTTACAAATGAATTAAAAACGAAAAGCAGAAATGTCTTGAGTCAATAAGTATTCAACTCCTTTGTTATGGCAAGCCTACATAACTTTAGGAGTAAACATTTGCTGAACAACTCACAAAATAAGTTGCTACCTTTGAATGACTACCTCATCTCTGTACCACACACAATTATCTGTACGGTCCCTCAGTGAATTTAAAAGATTCAACCACCAGCACCACGGATGTTTTTCAATGCCTCACAAAGAAGGGCACCTATTGGTAGATGGGTAAATTAAAAATAAACATACATTTCATATTCATTTGAGCATGGGGAAGTCATTAATTACACTTTGGATGATGATCAATGCACCCAGTCACTAAAAAGATAGACGTCCTTCCTTCCTAATTCAGTTGCCGGAGAGGCGGGAAACCGCTCAGGGATTTGAACATGAGGCCAATTGTGACAAATACAGAGTTTAATGGCTGTAAAACTGAGGATGGATCAACAACATTGTGGTTACTCTACAATACTGACCTAATTGACAGAGTGAAAAGAAGGAAGCCTGTACAGAATACAAATATTCCAAAACATACAGTACATCCTCTTTGCAACAAGGCACTAAAGTAATATAGCAAAGAAATGTGGCAAAGCAATACGCTTTTTGTCCTTAATACAAAGTGTTCTGTTTGGGGCAAATAAAATGAGTACCACTCTTCATATTTTCATCATGTTATGGGTATGCTTGTAATTGTTAAGGACTCGGGAGTTTTTCGGGATAAAAAAGAAAATGGAAAAGAGCTAAGCACAGGCAAAATCATAGAGGAAAACCTGGTTCAGTCTGCTTTCTAACAGACTCTGGGAGACAAATTCACCTTTAAGGAGGACAGTAACATAAAACTCAAGGCCACTGGAGTTTCTTACCAAGAAGACAATAAATGTTCCTGAGTGGCCGAGTTACAGTTTTGACTTAAATCCGCTTGAAAATCTATGGAAAGTCTTGAAAATGATTTCCGAGTCAACAACTAATTTGACAGAACTTGAATCATTTTGAAAAGAATAATGGGCAAATGTTGCACACTCCAGGTGTTTAAAGCTCTTAGAGGCTTACCCAGAAAGACTCACAGCTGTAATCGCTGCCAAAGGTGATTCAAACATGTATTGACTCAGGGGTTTGATTACTTATCTAATCAAGATATATTAGTGTTTTATTTTAATGAATTTTTTAAGTTTTTTTGCCACTTTGACATCAGAGTATTTTGTGTGGACCGTTGACAAAACATGACAATTAAATCCATTTTAATCTGACTTTGTAACACAACAAAATGTAGCAAAAGTCAAGGGGTGTGAATACATTCTGAATGCACTGTAACTCCCAGAGCAAGTCCATTAATTAGATTCATTACCAAACATCACTGGAGGTCCTCTCTGGGTTCAATGGGTACTCAACCTATTATTGTTTATGAGTATAATCAAAGCCAGTGACTTGTGTCGTCGCACAGCAGCAGAGATGCTAATCAAATAAACATGCAAATGATAAATATTCACCGGAGAGACTTGTCACCTAAGGCGCACGTTTCAGTTTTTTTCACCCCAATTTCTACTCTTCTGCAGAGGCTCTTTGTCAATGACAATGTCTCTCCGGCTGAGTGATTTTCTGTTAACCTCCAGGGGAAAACTGAGTGTGTGAACGTGTGCACACACACACACACACACACACATATGCACACATATGCACACACACATATGGACACACACCTATGAACACACACACAAACACAGACACACACAAACAATCTCGCACCGCTCTTAAATGGCATTCATACCATTTATCTAACTATCTAACTAAGTACTTCACTGTATGTGTGTGTGTGTGTGTGTGTGTGTGTGTGTGTGTGTGTGTGTGTGTGTGTGTGTGTGTGTGTGTGTGTGTGTGTGTGTGTGTGTGTGTGTGTGTGTGTGTGTGTGTGTGTGTGTGTGTGTGTGTGTGTGTGTGTGTGTGTGTGTGTGTGTGTGTGTGTGTCTGCCGGCCTGTGAACCTCTGAACCATTTTATATGTCCATGTCTCACAGGAGTGAAAGCTTCCTTCCAGCTCTCAGGGTCAAACGAGAGGCATCTTAAACCACTTTGACTTCGTTTTTCAGCTGAGCATCCTAGTAATGTTAAGAATTGGCCTCTCGCAATCCACCACTATTCCTTTTTAGCCCCTTATATAACGACCATCTCATGAGAGACTGACCTCGAACACATTCCTGTGGAACTCAATATAAGACCATATAGGTTATGAATCAAATAGGGCAGCATTGTCTTTCTCAGCATCGCCGACACTGGTGTCTGTATGATTAGGCTAGTCTGTGTCCCCCCCATAGGGGACAAGTGGCCCTTTAGGGACATGGAGAGTGAAACGGCGGACGACAGTCACATTAGGGGGTTGTCACCACACTCACCGCAGGTGACTGAGATTTACAGGCTCATATCTGGAGATTTTCAGCCCTCCTGATGGCTTGTGGCATGATTGATCTATAAACTAGCACTGTGTCTCACCAAATGTGTGTGTGTGTGTGTGTGTGTGTGTGTGTGTGTGTGTGTGTGTGTGTGTGTGTGTGTGTGTGTGTGTGTGTGTGTGTGTGTGTGTGTGTGTGTGTGTGTGTGTGTGTGTGTGTGTGTGTGTGTGCGCGCGTGCGCATCTGGTGGGGGTAGTGACAGCCATGACACCCCATCATCCCAGTCTTTCGCTCCCTATCCACCTCTTGGTTGAAGCTCTAAGAGCCATCGGGAAGTGACAAAAGGCTGGCTAAAGCCAGGCGGCACACGATGAAGGGCTGAACCACTTAAGCTTATGGGGGTGCAAGGAGAAGGCTCTGCACACAGCAGGAATGCCAGGACAGCAGCTGGATAGGAGGACTATAGAATGGTACAAGACAGCAGGGTCCCTCTCGTCTTCAGTAGTTTGAAGGGTGTGTGTATGTGTGTGGGTGTATGTGTGTGGGTGTGTGTATGTGTGGGTGGGCGGGCGGGTACATCTAAAATGCTGGTGTATTTGGGATGTGCCATTGCAGTGAGCAAGGGAGGCCCAGTTAGCATGTCACAACCACGTTCTTTGTGTAGTGTTGTTGTTAGGAAGAAAGTACAGTGAGAAAACAATGGCTGCCATTGTCACAGTGGTGAAAGAGTGTCGCAGGGTGTACGGCCGTAACTGTAACGTGCTATTGACCACGTCGTGACAAAGAGGCCATCTAAACACACAGACACACACACCGTCACATAGAAACAGCTCTGGCACACACAATCAAACAAAACCAAAATGCACACAAGCTTACACACACACAACCAAATATACACACACCTGCACACACACCCAAAGCCTCACTCGACCACGCACACGCACCTACCAGTGGACCTCGTCAAGGCATTGACTCCTTAAGACTAGCGGAAAGGAGACTAGCAGTGCTGGGGTCTCTAACTAATCCACACCCGGCCATTCAGACACACAGAGCAAGAACGACTTGCGAATTAGGAGAAGAGGAGAAGTAAGAGAGGGTCGGAAGGAGAGATGGAGAAGACGAAGAAACACAGTAATTAAGCATCAAACCGTGTGCAGGTGTCCAAAGGTAGGAACACAGTCCCGTCGTCACCCACACTAAACCAACTGCCTCGGTGGGCACCTTGCTCCTCTCCTTTTGATGTTTAATTAAATAGTCGAGCGAGCTGTTTGGCTAAATATGCAAATGTCAATAGAAACACATTAAAAAACACTGTAACTTGCCACCGGCTAAAACCCGCCGAAAAGGACTGTGACAGTTTACTTTGTCGAAAATAATGAAAAACAAAAGAAAAAACACATAAGCACCCGGACATTTCGCTTGTTAATTTATGCGTGGCAAAAAGACGGGGGAAGAGACTAGAAAACAATGCTAATGAGTTGCACCGTGACACTGTGGAGCGCTGCTTCTGACGTCACCTAGCGGAGACCAAGACAACTTAGTATTCAGATAAGCAACCCGAGTGAGACGAGATGGAGATATCTGTCAAAGAAGAACCAGAGGAACGTTGCTACAGAGCGCCTGTGGCTTAGCTTGTCTGACGAGGACAGCCACTCTTCATCGGGGGTAGGCCATCTATACTCCGCAACGGCCATTGCGTGCGCAAGGATTGTACTCCGGCCAAACAGGAACACACCGGAACTCTACAAAATTGACTAATCGTAGTCTTCGATCGATGCTTTGATGTGCTGAATCATATGCGTTACTGCTTGGCGGGAGCAAAAACATGCACCCACACCGGATGGCTTTGGCATGTTTGCCCACTGCTGCTCTAACTCTAAACGTTTTAGTTTTTGCCCTGGCGCTAAACACCTGATTCCACTAATCAAAGGTTTGATGAAGAGTTGATTCGTGGGACCAGGTGTGTAATGCTAGGGCGAAAACAATAACTGGTCCCTTGGACCAGGATTAAGAAACACTGCCTTAGATTATATAAGGTTGAGAGACCTAGTCAGTAGACACTGGGCATGGCACGACGAATGTCAGTGCCCAGGAGGCAAGGGAGGGGTGGCGCATTGGGCAGGGGTTAGGAGTGCCCACATGCAGTCTGCCATGCTGGGGTAGAAGGGTACCAATAGATTCAGGGTTGAGGGATAAGGGGGTTGGGCAATGGGAAAGGGGTTGACACAAGACAAGACAAAACACAGTGCAGGGAAGAAGAGCTCCCAAACCTCACGGACGGATGCTTTCTTCCCCCCGCAAACACAGCAGGGCTGCATGGAGAGTGCACAGAGGAGGAGAGACAAGAGCAACAGCTTGGAGTGTTGGGAGAGAACATACTACTCTGTTTCAGAGAGATACTGTAGCTAGTTCGAGAGAGAGAGAGAGAGAGAGAGAGAGAGAGAGAGAGAGAGAGAGAGAGAGAGAGAGAGAGAGAGAGAGAGAGACACTAGAGAGAGAGAGAGAGAGAGAGAGAGAGAGAGAGAGAGAGAGAGAGAGAGAGAGAGAGAGAGAGAGAGAGAGAGAGAGAGAGAGAGAGAGAGAGAGAGAGAGAGAGAGAGAGAAAGAAAGAGAGAGAGAGAGAGCGAAAGAGACAGGGGAGGAAGACAAGACAACCATCCCACCACCCCCATGTTTAGTCCAATTGGAGGAGTCTGACCCCTCCCAACTGTCCACCAGAGGGGTCAAAGGTTGTGCTGCAGCGAGTGCTGTGTCCTGAACAGCGGCAGACGTCACACGGACAAAGACAGACAGACTGAGACGCACTGAAACAGAAAGAATACCTGTTTAAAAAGGAAGCCACAGAGACAAAAAAGAGACAGACAGAGACAAAGACAGGCGAGCGACAAAACGTTGTGTGTGTTATGCATAGAGAGAGAGAGAGAGAGAGAGAGAGAGAGAGAGAGAGAGAGAGAGAGAGAGAGAGAGAGAGAGAGAGAGAGAGAGAGAGACCCATTGAAGTGGAAGACTGGCACTACCAGAGGGTAGGAGGACATGAATGAAACATGAAGGCCGTTGTGTTTCATGTGTCACATGTGATGGCGGAGCGTGACGGGGATGAGGTGGATGGGGGTGAAGGGAAAAGTGGTGGTCACGGTAAATTCCTGTCTGTTAGCTTTTCCCCTCCCATCACAAATTACTGACAAGTCAAGAGAAAGACAGAGAACCGACACACACACAGTACTTACACAGGACAGGAGGACGTTTCAAAAACACTGTGGGAGGAGGAGTCAACAAGAGGGAGAGGGAGAGAGAGGGAGAGGACCAAAGGCTACTCCCCCTTTCTCTTCCTAGGGGTCCCGACTCACCACACGGGCCTTGCTGCTTGATGGGAATATGGGCCTTGGCCTGGCACTCAGCCCGCCGGCGCTCGCAGTCATTGATGTAGGTGTGGCCGTCCTTGCCGCACAGTGGCTTGTAGGTGCCATCGCACTGGATGGGCTCGCAGGAGCAGCGCATGCCCAGACGCTCCACCTGGCACACGCCGTTGAACTTGCACTCCTCCCTGCACTCCTCTGCAAAACGGACGAAGGGACATTTTAGTTGTTCTTGTCCTTGTATAGAATTCGTAATGTTCCTCTGTAATGTGTGCAGCGATGTTGTGATAATGTTGTTTTTTGTTAATCCAATGTGACTTGACATGTGACTGAAAATAAGGCTAACGCAGCAAATCAGCCGACAAATCGAGGCAATCGTCTACAAAACGTTCTCTCGGGGAGGTCAAGACCCGTTCAGAGCTTTCAAATGTACTACGTTCCCGATCAGGGGATCAAATTTGTACAGTAATTCAAATTGGAGCCATTCCTCTCTTTCTCGTAAAGCGGTCACGCTACACTGAAACTTAATTACGGCGCTGCCTTATCTGAGTGTCGAACATTAGAGGGATGTATTGTATGTATGTCATGTTACAAGACAACCCCCCGTTCTCGCCTAAACGCAATAAAGAACCTGATTTCATGGATCTGCATTTCAAATGAAAATATTCTCTCCATATCAAAACCTTGAAAAACAAAAACGTCATTACCACACCCATCCATTTTACCTCAGTAAAAGGCAGATAGTGAATGGGTTCCTTTTAACTCGATCCAGACTAACTCATACACAGTGCTAACGCTCCTCCTGAGACATTCAAGTCCCCAATGTAGTCGCGTACTAGCGGCCTATATCTCTACTCAAGCTTGACCACAAGATATAAGGGCAGAAGGAGAGTCTGTAATAGAGTGCATCACACCATGAGCCTCTTTCTTTAACTCTATGGGGAGTCTCAGATGTGTGACGATGAGGTGAGAGGGGAAAAGCTACAGATGCAGTGGAGGTGGTGGCCTATTGAAGCCCCTTTCACGCAACAGGAACATTTGTCATCTGCAGTAAACCTGGCACTACAGACTTGGTGTGGCCTAAGACCTCTGTTTTAATAGCCCCTTTGCCAACCGTCTGGTATCACGCATGTAACAACAGGGCCCTAACAGAACATGGTTAGTTATCTATCCATCAAGGCAGTGGGGTGTGTGTGTGTGTGTGTCTGTGTCTGTGTGTCTGTTGTCTGTTGTCTGTTGTCTGTTGTCTGTGTCTGTGTGTGTGTGTGTGTGTGTGTGTGTGTGTGTGTGTGTGTGTGTGTGTGTGTGTGTGTGTGTGTGTGTGTGTGTGTGTGTGTGTGTGTGTGTGTGTGTGAATGTGCCAACTCACCTTGTTTCTTGCAGCGGCCCGGGTGGATCTTCTTGAGTTCAATGCCCTTCTGCATGCCCGTCCGCTTCATATGGCACTCACTCTCGTACGTCTGCCCATCGCTGGCACACAGTGGCTCATTGACGGCTGGGCAGGACTCCGGGCGGGGGATATTCAGGGGCTGGTGGGTGCGCGGTTCCACCCGGCATGCAACGTTCAGGTTGTTCTCGAGGCCTTTACATGGGTCTATGGACAGGGGAGAGAGATCGGGGGAGAGAGAAAGAAAGAGAGAGAAAGAAAGAAAGAGAGAGAAAGAAAGAAAGAAAGAAAGAGAGAGAGAGAAAGAGAATGAGAGAGAAAGAGGTTAGTGGTAGGACACGGTTATGCATCACCGGGGATATGCCAGAGATAGGCATGTGTCATGATGTTGGCCTGGGGGTAGGTTTATGGCAGTCATAAATACCTCTTCCCCCCTTTTTCCTCTCTCTACCCTACTGATGTGAAATTTGAAAACCCCTTGTTTAACATAGAGATTCTGGGATCATCAGAAGGTGGAGGGAAATTAACTATATTCTGGTAATCCGACCAATTGAACATATGCGGTGGTACTTAATGAATATGATGTCCGTTCGATTTTCATCTGGGACATTCTCATCAATGATAGGATGACATAAACTCTACAGTGGAAAGTATGTACATTGTAGTTATCGGAGTTACATGGAATTGTTGTTCAATTTAAATGTTTGAATATGAAATTATTGGGTGAAGAGATGAAATGAAATTTTAGCTTCCAAATGAGAGATTTGGGTTTTCAATCAGTGGCCCGCCCCTGTGAAGAGACATGGGTTATACAACTTTTCAGACACACCCTTCTCGCTCCACTATATAAAGCCTTGACGAAAATGTAACCTGCTGTTCTAAGTACGTGAGGTCTGCAGCCTCTGCGTTAAAAGGACTAACATGTCAACTACAGAACTAAGCCAACCTCAGCGTGAGCTTTGGTTGCGAATGGTATGAACTTTTAACTGTTATTCACTACAGAAGTGATACCTCCTAGCCGTTGAGTTAGCAACAGCAGCTGCAAACGCAGACAGAGTATCCCATCTACCACACAATGACGTTACTACAACGTATCCAATTGACCACCAGAAACATTCTTCAAAGGACTCGGTTGGGCAACACGGCATTCCATCTGCCACCAGCAGCTCAGAATAAATATTTATTGCATTTTCCTTTTCCAAATGGGCGGTAATTTAGAATGCATAAGATACTGTATTTACGATAGCACAGCTTCTCCCTTTGTCCCTCAGTCTTCCCGCTCTTTCACTCAAACCCAGCCCCTTTTCTTTTGTGTAACCAGCTGTCACATCTGTTCCGCCCGCTAGGGACGTTTTCCTGTATGACGTCATTTGTAATCAAGGTATAATTCATTGTACATATCATTGGGCATATGTAATTTTGTGTGATTAGTTTGGTAAATAGTAAATAAATAATTAAACCCAATTTTGTCTAGCTGATTCAACTTGTTAGCCAGGGTTTACAACTTTCAGATGAGACTGAATTAAGGTGACGATTAATATTGACTGCTATTGATGTAAAATATTACTAGGTCTTTAAGAGTTTATTTGGAAGATAACAGCTCTATAAATATTATTTTGTGGTGCCCCGACTCTCTAGTTTATTACATTTACATGATTAGCTCAATCAGGAGAAAGGATTTTATAGAATAGCATGTCATATCACTTAACCTGGCATAGCCAAAGACACGACACCTGCTATCATCACAGGTTGCCCTGGAGAGGCTGAGTGGAAAGCTGGGAAGGCCGTGGATCTGAGAGGACGACAGGCTCCAAATAGATGGAGAAAGTTTATTTTTGATTGGGCCTCGTTGCACTCCTCTCTGGGGGAAGTCAGGCTGACGGCTGGCGCTGGTGGCCATATCAGCTGTAATCATAAAGGAACTGGGGAGAAGCTTATTGAAATAGGAGCCGCTAGCTGCTGCAGCTTCGTCCCATCTCATTCCACTTCTCTTCTTCAGAGCGAGGGGACACAGAAGATTTATGTACTGCTGTGTTGCATTAAAATACTGCCAGGCTGCGAGCGAGTCATTCGAAACACCAGCGAGGAGGATGAGACCAAATGTGTAGAGAAGAAAGGGTCAGGGAGAGGAATGGAGGAAAAAGAGGGGAGAAATGGTTTCCACGGCCTTGGCTCGGAAAACAAATGGCGACAACAGGAACACATAGAAGGGACAATGATAGTTTGGCTTTGACGGCCTGGGCTGGGCAAGCGAGACAACAACAGGGCCAACGCCAGCAACGCCATCGCCAAGGTCAGGGATTGTGTATATTAGCACAATGGAATCGCTCACACAGGAGGATTTAAAACGTGGGACTGCAACCAATTGAGGGGTTTTATCGTATTGCAAAAAGCGCCCAAAGCCAGTAACGCAATGATACCACACAAGCCCAGCCATTATCCCCCTTGCAAAAAAACATGACCTCCCATTAAGACACCAAAACGGCTTCCAGGAGTCCTGCCCTCCGCAGTCGAGCACCCTGATGAGGTATCAGACATACGGACAGACAGCAAAGGCTCTGGCTAGCCTAGCCCCAGCTGTATATTTTATTTACCAGCTAAGATGACTGAGAACATATTCTCTTTTACAGCAATGACCTGGAGAAGAGTTACAGGGGAAGGAGAGGGGATGAGTGAGCCAATTGGAAGCTGGGGATGATTAGGTGACCTGATGGTATGAGAGCCAGATTGGGAACTTAGTCAGGACACCATGGTTAACACCCCTACTCTTATGATAAGAGCCATGGGATCTATGGTGACCACAGAGTGTCAGGACACCCGTTTTAACGGCAACCTATGCAAGGCAATGTCCCCTTCACTGCCCTGCGGCATTGGGATCTCCTTAGACCAGAGGGAGGTGTGCCCCCTAATGGACCTCCAACACCCCTTCCAGCACTTCCTCTGGTCTCCCATCCAGGGACCGACCAGGACCGATCCTGCTTAGCTTCAGAGGCGAGTCAGTTGAGACAGCAAAGGCTTGGTCAGAATCACTCAGGAAGATTCAGGGTCCACCGGGCCAGCTCTCCTGAGAACCCAGCCTCCCCCCGGGGGGGTATGGCGACATGGAGCCCGGTCTTACCGGGTTAGATATATTACAGCCATCCTCTTGGGGCCTGAGCATTCATCTCCCTTCCCTTTTGTAGCCTCTCAGTCTCTCGTCACTTTTGGGAAGCTATTTTGTCTGGCTCTTTCCCTTTCCCCCTTACCTCATAGTCAAAAGTCCTCAGGAGAAAACACAGACAAAACAACCGCCTTGAACTGGCCAGCTCTAAAAAACAATTGGCTTTGTTTGTCAACAGTGAATAATCCACACCACAGGAAGAGATTGCATGAAGAGAAAATTGCACAGAATGAGAAAACCAGTAACACGACGTCAGAGAGAAAGAAGACAGAGAAACCCCAGAGCGAGAGAGAGAGAGAGAGAGAGAGAGAGAGAGAGAGAGAGAGAGAGAGAGAGAGAGAGAGAGAGAGAGAGAGAGAGAGAGAGAGAGAGAGAGAGAGAGAGAGAGAGAGAGAGAGAGAGAGAGAGAGAGAGAGAGAGAGAGAGAGAGAGAGAGAGAGAGAGAGAGAGAGAGAGAGAGAGAGAGAGAGAGAGAGAGAGAGAGAGAGAGAGAGAGAGAGAGAGAGAGAGAGAGAGAGAGAGAGAGAGAGAGAGAGAGAGAGAGAGAGAGAGAGAGAGAGAGAGAGAGAGAGAGAGAGAGAGAGAGAGAGAGAGAGAGAGAGAGAGAGAGAGAGAGAGAGAGAGAGAGAGAGAGAGAGAGAGAGAGAGAGAGAGAGAGAGAAAAAAAAAAGAAAGAAAGAAAAAAGAGAGCGAAAGAGAAAGGCTAGAGGAAAAGTATATGAGGGGACTCACTGCAGGATCCCTGGCGCTGAAGACGGATGTTCTTCTTGGTATGGCAGGCCTGCTTGTGGAGCTCACACTCATTCCGGTAGTCCTGGCCATCGCTGCCACACATCACCTGCTCGGGCTTGCCTTCGCAGCTCAGCGGGCACATGCACTTGGCCGACAGGCCGTCCGATGACTGGATGCAGGTGCTGCCGTAACTGCAGATCACCTCGCTGCATGGATCCTTCAGGGCTGCAGGGAGGGAGAAGACAAGAGGTATTTTAGGGTTTGTGTGTGTATTGCAGGATTGTGTATGGGTTATACAGGAACCCTTGACTTTACTGTCACGACTAGCCTACATCATGTGAAACCTGATGAAGGTCAATTATTGACTGAAACGTTGGTTGAAGATCCAACTGATCCAACTGGTGCATTAAAGAAGGCCAGGAAGCTAGAGTTTCTACCATAAGTAACACAACAATGAAAGCAAATTCCAAAGCAGCTTAAGTACAAAATTGCCACATGCCACCTTTTTACATCAGAGTGTCAACCTATTGGAGTGCAAATGGAAAAAGTGGCGTGGATGTGTAACTCTAGACTGAAGAACTACTTGACAGCCCTGACTAAGGATTCACGGGCGGTCACAGCTGGCTGGCTGTACAAACAAGTTGCATTAATTTTCTGAAGGGCCAATAGACGGATGCTTTGCATTCACAATACAATCTCAATTGCTATGCTTCAGCATGCTCTTCTACTGGCAGCTGAGTGGACCCCCTGAATATTTACCTTTCTGAAAAACAGAGAGACCTTTTCCCTGTATAGAACTTTGTTTCCAACCCCTTATTAAACAGCCCTGCCTCTCCGGAGAGGCTTATTCTGTCCATATGAGTGGGTGGAACTTCTCATTTAGCGTCTGCGACAGATATTTTGGTATCTCATAATCTCGACGATGGAGCGCCATCAGATTACAATCAGCGTTTTTTTTCACCGCTCCCCCAATACATATTTATAGCGGGCATTATAACAAACACTCCCAGAGAGCGAGACCCCGGGGGAGCGGGGTTCCTCTGACAAGCTCTGTGTCTCTCATTTCCTATGCACCGCCACATTTGGAATAATGTTTATCTGTGTCCAATATCCACCTTTTGTTACGGAGCTTTGTCTATGAATTTCATTTCAGGACGGGTGCTACGGTATATTAATCCAACAATCCTTCCAGCATACTCTTTGTTTTATCTCCCCTATCCCCAAAATATAAAGTCTTATTTCTGTATTTCAGACCATGTTTGTCTCAGAAGACTGCTCCATTTCTTTAGTTTGATCTTAGGGGTACATAACTAGGTTGGTAGCACGCCTTAACGAGAGTCTAGGATCGAGCTACCCAGACTCCTTGCTCCGGCCAAACGCTACGCCACGCCCACGGACGTCTCAGTACCTCCCAGATCCTTCACCGAATCCGAACACATTCGGGACACAAGTGGGTAAGGCGGCGGTTTGAAAATTCGCCATGGGCTTTTATACTCCAATTGGTTAGAGACGATCCAATGACTGATGACTTTGTTTTATACTACGCCCCTAGTGCCCCTCCTCACACAAAATACTTCAATACTTCAGACTAACGTATGTAGTGAACAACAAAGCAGCAGTAGAATTTAGTGTGAGTCGTCAGGCTAGGAGAGGCTGGCGAAGAGAAGTGCTTTTGTGTGTCGTCGTATCAAAGCCGCACACGCATTTCTCGCACATCTTGACACTTTTCTCTTTCTGCCACTTTCGTCTTCAAAACATTTCAAGATACAGCGGAGTGGTGTCGCTAAGGAATGTGTCTTTGTTTCAGTTTGATTTCAATGCAATACTGCAAATGGAGCTGGACAACTGGTGACAGTGAATATGAAGCAAAAGATGAGTAAAGGTCTTCTACTGTAGATGCAGGCCCAGAACAGTGTACCATTACACTCCCGCATAAAATCCATCTCGGTATTGCTCTCATCTCAGAAAGACTAGCCAAATTATTATGAGCTAAAAACATGGGTCGTGAAATGACTCACGATTTGACTAACAAAAAGAAGACGTGGGGCGGCAGGGTAGCCTAGTGGTTAGAGTGTTGGACTAGTAATCGGAAGGTTGCGAACCCACGAGCTGACAAGGTACAAATCTGTCGTTCTGCCCCTGAAGAGGCAGTTAACCTACTGTTCCTAGGTCGTCATTGAAAATAAGAATTTGTTCTTAACTGACTTGCCTAGTTAAATAATGGTTAAAAAAATCAAATGTACAGCAAACCAAAAAGGTCAGTGTAAGTAATAATAATAATATATGCTGTTTAGCAGACGCTTTCATCACAGCGACTAACCGTCATGCGAGCAACCGTTTTATGTACGTGTGGCCCTGGGAATCGCCAGGCTATCAATGAGGGAAGACTTTATTTAGTATTTCATGTATAGATTATCAATACAAATTCAACTGAGGCATTGACAAACGTCTGTGACTGAAACGGATACTCAGCCATTTGAAATCCTTCAACCATGAAAGCAATCGACACCACTACCAACTGTAGTGAAGGAATTATGCCGACATTGGTTTGCTTCCCCTTCGTCCATATTCAATATATCCTCACAGAACCCACAGAACCACACTGTCTTTGATGTACCATTGTTTGTTAGGTGACACCATGGAGGATGAAAACACAGTAGGAGGACATGGTTTGCCTAGCAATGGAAGCCCATTGTCACCCGGGTTTATGGGCCACCGTGAAATAATACGTGTTAAGCCACCGCCTTCAGCCTGCAGCCAACGGCTCGTCCTTGCCACTTCCCAGAGTGCCGCTGTTTCTCTGTGACAGTCAACAGAATTCTCCTCCTTGCTTCTCGGACCCATTCAATAATAATAGTCTGAGAGTTTTTCTCCTTCGCCGTAGCAGGCACCTTGACAGGCACGGACGGAAGAGCAAGGAAGAATAGAGGGGGTCACGTTGATTTGAATGCTAACGGATCCGTCCTGTTTCGGGAGCGTCGCCACTACGCCACTGCGGCGACGTTAGCACAGATAAGCTTTCCTCTCAGACTCAGACAAGGAGGCAAATTGCCTGGGTGAATGTGACCGGTGTAACAAGCAGAACGTGTCAGAAAACAACTTCAGGGACCTCCTGCCTGCATTTTCCGTATTATTATCATTTGAAAGGCCGGAGAAGTAGGAAGATGAAAAGTCACCGAGCTACCTTCTAAATTAGAATGCTCCTCACTGCCAATTAGCTTGTCTCCCAGAGCCACAAGGCAGTACTGAAGTGGTAGACACCAGCAAGGTTAGGCTTGGGATAATAACAAGAGGAATGCAGGTAGTAAAGGAAAAGACTAACACAATGCTGAAACATTCCCTTTAGTTGAAGAGGAAGACATGGTAGTAGTAGTGGGGAGCAGGAGGAGAACACAACCCTGCACTACAAGAACCCGAACAGAGAATATATAGTACAAAACAGGCAGAGAGGAGAGGATGGACAACAAAGAGAGGAGGGTGGGAGTCTCCCAGGCAGGGAGGCAGGGAGTCTTTGCGGGACTTTCTGTGTGTGTCTGCCTTTCTTCTCCCTGTGATACAGTGTTTTGAACTGGATTTAATAATGCTTCATTAGGATTGGGGAGCTGTCAGCCAGCGCAGTGTGGTGGTGACGGCTCTGCTTGGCGGCACGCGGCCCAGAGGCGTGTGGCGGAACAGGTTTCCCTGTCGTGGTGGTGGTGATAGTTGTTGTAGGGGGAAGGAGAGGGGGGATTGGGCAGAATCTTCTAATGTATTATCCTTTAGCATATATATATAACCCCTAGCAGGAGAGGAGCTAGACAAAGAGAGAGAGAAAGATAAGAGAGCGAGATAGAGAGAGCAAGTGATGGAGACAGACAGAGGGAGGTAGAGACAATGGAGAACCCCCCCCCCCCCTCCCAGCACATCCACTCGGCCACACTACCACAGACACACGCAGCAGACCAACCACAAAGCATCGCCCCTCGCCACCACGTCCTCCCTGTACCGCTGCAGTCCGCCCAATAGCTGGGAGATGATTTGCCCGTTTGATGTAGTTCTTCAAAGAGCTTATTTGACTGCAGCTGTCTCTCTCTTTTACATGCTTTAGTGTTACCCTTGAGTCTGGAAAATCGGCCACAAAAACCTCACTATACAGAGGGACTCCTGTTTGTGCTCAAAGGCCGGGGGGTTCGGGCATTCTTCTTCTGCCTGTTGACAGAAGAGCCTCCACGCTTGTATGGATATTTGTGTGGCGGGCGGGGGGGTACGGGTTGGGACGCTCCTTTAAGAATGATAGGCATATTATTTCTTCCCTAGAGTGACATGGGAGGCCCAGACAGGATTAAAACGTCTGGATTTGTCTTCATGTGAGGATGTTCTGAGGTTCATCATTGGTATCTGTAACACTCCACTCACTACTTCGACCTGTATGCTCTTGTCAGCTGGCCCTCGCTACATATTCGTCGCCAGACCCACTGGCTACAGGGCATCTATACAGCTTTGCTCAGTAAAGCTCCGCCTTACCACAGCTCACTGGTCACCATAACAACACCCACCCGTAGCACGAGCTCCAGCAGGTATATCTCACTGGTCAACTCAAAGCCAACACCGCCTTTGGCTGCCTTTCCTTCCAGTTCTCTGCTGCCAATGACTGGAAAGAATTGCAAAAATCGCCGAAGTTGGAGACTTATATCTCCCTCACTAACTTTAAGCGTCAGCTATCTGAGCAGCTTACCGATCGCTGCAGCTGTACACAGTCCATCTGTAAATAGCCCATACAATCTACCTACCTCATCCCCATATTGTTTTTATTTACTTCTTTGCTCTTTTGCACACCAGTATTTCTACTTGCACATCATCATCTGCACATCTCTCACTTAATTTGCTAAATTGTAATTACTTCGCTACTTTGGCCTATTTATTGCCTTACCTCCTCACACCATTTTGCACACAAAATGTATATAGACTTTCTCTATTTCTCTGTGCTTCTGACAGTACATTTGTTTACTCCATGTGTAACTCTGTGTTGTTGTTTGTGTCGCACTGCTTTGTTTTATCTTGGCCAGGTCGCAGTTGTAAATGAGAACTTGTTCTCAACTGGCCTACCTGGTTAAATAATGGCGAACTAAAAAATAAAAAATATGTCCTCTTCTAGAGAGTAGATAGGCTAACTGCTAACTGGTAATTGCGCGGCATTGAAGCTCCATTGTATCATAATTTAGGATTAGCCATATTTAACTGAGATGATGATCCAAAACAATGGGCAGTAATGTGTGCTGGAGCGTTCAATGCTCTGAACTGGCATATGGTATTAAGTGGTTTTAATGAGTAACAGTTGTGTGAATAATAAGCTACAAGCTTTTGAAATTTTTTAAATGTTAAAGTTGAATAATTATCGGTCCCTGACTCACACATACACATTCACGCATGTTTTTTGCATGCACAGATACACACACACACACACACGCGCACAGCAGATAAACCTCTTAAATCTACACTCACTTCAGCCCCGTAATATAGTGCCTGTTCAACATGACAAGAACTCTAGCAGCCGTAGTTTTTATAAGACACTTCATTTTGTGAGCCGACAGAGGAGGGGAACAAGGAGATAGCGGTGAATACATCCATAAACCCAGTGTGGCAA
>NC_060175.1:72188136-72255636 GCF_021184085.1 Oncorhynchus gorbuscha | reverse complement strand
AGTAAGAGGGAGTTCAAAATCTATAGTATAACCTATCCTATGACAGTTACTATGACAGCCAAGCCAATGTGTGGCAGCAGTAATGCCATAGTTTCACATTTGAGCTGCAACCTATCCACAATATGGCTATATGCCCATTTAAATGTTATGATCTACCAAAATACCAAAAGGGGGGGGGGGGGGGGGGGACATTGATTGACGGCCATTCTTCAAGACTGATATTTTTGGAGTGTCTCTAGCGGTCTCTAAGCCGTCTCTATGGGGAAGCTAGCTGATGAGTGAGTTAAAGAGTTAAAGTTAGACAGAGGGACTCTTAGTAGGTTGAGAAGACAGGTGAACACCGTGTCACTGGCACCTCCATGCTGGGAGAGAGAAAACTAATTTACACCGGCTCTCACCACACTCCACCGCAGTCGCTGCCCGCTGTCAAACTCTATCGCCATGGCGATTTTGCCAGGGGGAAGCGCACACATGTCGACAGAGTAACGAACGACCTGTTGGCTAACAGGAAGGGGTTGGGGGGTGGAGTAAGTTTGCTCGCTTCTCCTTCGATTCATGGGCTTTGTGGAGTCTCAGGCTTCTTCCCAGCGCTTTATAAGACGGACAGGGATAAATCAGTCTTTCTACGCCCCTAACACCTTAACGACCTCCTAACTAGCACTGGTCATCACAAAAGCGCAGCCGGAGTAAAACTGTCGGATTTGAATTGTAGTCCGCCCGGCAACTGGGCCTGGGAGCAAAACATCAGGGCTTAGGTGTCTGGGAACGCTTTGCTCCACACAAGGCTGAAAGAAAAAAATAACTATCCAACAGACGAGACTACAGTTTCAGATAACATCCATTCAGTCTGTTGGTGTTGCTTAGGAAGTCTGCGATGTGTCTTCTATGGAAGACCATGGAAGAGAACAGTCAGTATTGCCTCTTGAGGGGATTGTATATATTGTGGGGACTTTCTGCCGTGTAGGAATATAGCTCCTCTTCAATCCTTTCTTTACAGGTTGGAGAGAGAGACTTACATTGTTTTCCATTTTGGGACCAGACACAGAAAGTGGTTGCAACCAGTTTGCTTGAGCCGCAATACAATATCCCACTTTGCAATTGGATACCTGTCAAAGGTACCAGACAGAACCGAAGAGAAGCAAACCAACCGTTCCCTTGGTATTGAAGAATGTGGTTTTAACAGTCAATAAGAGGGAAACAACACGACACATCGATTCCCACATTAACACATCTAATACTTTATACTGAAAGACAACGGATGTTGCTTCCTCGGCTGCACTAGCAAAGACAGACCGCCGGGAAGCCAGCAAACAGGCAAGCAGACAGACAGACAGACGGACAGAGTTCTCTTAGGACCAACTGCCTTGGACCAACTGTGGAGTGAGATTGGGGGGGAGCTGTGAGGTAGATACGGCCAGAGTTAGACACACGGCGTACTGAGACGGTCTTTCTTCATGGCTGGAGGGAGTGAAGTGGTGTCTGTTGGCGCTGGAGAGATAAGACAGGGAGTCCTTTCAAACAGCCAGTCAGGCTGTACTGCAGTTACCCACAGAGAAAGGGACAGAGAGGGATAGGGGAAAGAGAGAGAAAAACAGAGAGAATGGTAGGAGAAACACAGTGAAGGGGAGAGCGGAAGAGGCAGGGATAAAAGAGAAGGTGACAGAGAGAAAGGGGAGAGGAAGAAAGAAGTACAGCGGGGGTATGAAAGAAGAGCGGGAGAGGCAGAGATAAAAGGGAAGGTGACAGAGAGAGGGGAGAGGAAGAAAGAAGTACAGCGGGGGTATGAAAGAAGAGCGGGAGAGGCAGAGATAAAAGGGAAGGTGACAGAGAGAAAGGGGAGAGGAAGAAAGAAGTACAGCGGGGGTATGAAAGAAGAGTGGGAGAGGCAGAGATAAAAGGGAAGGTGACAGAGAGAGGGGAGAGGAAGAAAGAAGTACAGCGGGGGTATGAAAGAAGAGCGGGAGAGGCAGAGATAAAAGGGAAGGTGACAGAGAAAGGGGAGAGGAAGAAAGAAGTACAGCGGGAAGAGCGGGAGAGGCAGAGATATGAAAGAAGAGTGGGAGAAAGAAGCAGAGATAAAAGGGAAGGTGACAGAGAGAGGGGAGAGGAAGAAAGAAGAAGCGGGGGTACAAAGAAGAGCGGGGAGGCATAAAAGAAAGAAGAAGCGGGAGGGAGAGGCAGAGATAAAAGGGAAGGTGACAGAGAGAAAGGGGAGAGGAAGAAAGAGAGGAGAGGAAGAAAGAAGTACAGCGGGGGTATGAAAGAAGAGTGGGAGAGGCAGAGATAAAAGGGAAGGTGACAGAGAGAGGGGGAGAGGAAGAAAAAGTACAGCGGGGGGATGAAAGAAGAGCGGGAGAGGCAGAGATAAAAGGGAAGGTGACAGAGAAAGGGGAGAGGAAGAAAGAAGTACAGCGGGGGTATGAAAGAAGAGCGGGAGAGGCAGAGATAAAAGGGAAGGTGACAGAGAGAAAGGGGAGAGGAAGAAAGAAGTACAGCGGGGGTATGAAAGAAGAGCGGGAGAGGCAGAGATAAAAGGGAAGGTGACAGAGAAAGGGGAGAGGAAGAAAGAAGTACAGCGGGGGTATGAAAGAAGAGCGGGAGAGGCAGAGATAAAAGGGAAGGTGACAGAGAGAGGGGGGGTAGAAAGGAGCAAGAAGAGATAAAAGAAGGTGACAGACAGCGGGGGTATGAAAGAAGAGCAGAAGAGGCAGAGATAAAAGGGAAGGTGACAGAGAGAGGGGAGAGGAAGAAAGAAGTACAGCGGGGTATGAAAGAAGAGCGGGAGAGGCAGAGATAAAAGGGAAGGTGACAGAGAGAGGGAAGGTGAAAGAAGAGCAGAGGCAGAGATAAAAGGGAAGGTGACAGGAGAAGAAAAAGAAGTACAGCGGGGGTATGAAAGAAGAGCGGGAGATAAAAGGGAGGCAGAGATGAAAGGGAAGGTGACAGGCAGAGATAAAAGGGGGTGACAGAGGAAGAAAAAGAAGTACAGCGGGGGTATGAAAGAAGAGCGGGAGAGGCAGAGATAAAAGGGAAGGTGACAGAGAGAGAGGAAGAAAGAAGTACAGCGGGGTATGAGAAGAGAAGAGAAGGGAAGGTGACAGAGAGAGGGGAGAGGAAGAAAGAAGTACAGCGGGGTATGAAAGAAGAGCGGGAGAGGCAGAGATAAAAGGGAAGGTGACAGAGAAAGGGGAGAGGAAGAAAGAAGTACAGCGGGGGTATGAAAGAAGAGCGGGAGAGGCAGAGATAAAAGGGAAGGTGACAGAGAGAGGGGAGAGGAAGAAAGAAGTACAGCGGGGGTATGAAAGAAGAGCGGGAGAGGCAGACATAAAAGGGAAGGTGACAGAGAGAGAGGGGAGAGGAAGAAAGAAGTACAGCGAGGGTATGAAAGAAGCGCGGGAGAGGCAGGGATTAAAGGGAAGGTGACAGAGAGAGGGGAGAGGAAGAAAGAAGTACAGCGGGGGTATGAAAGAAGAGCGGGAGAGGCAGAGATAAAAGGGAAGGTGACAGAGAGAGGGGAGAGGAAGAAAGACGTACAGCGGGGGTATGAAAGAAGAGCGGGAGAGAAAGAATGAGAGTCTGAGTGTAGTCTATCAGCGGAGCGTGAGGCTCCTGGGCTCCCTCTACACACACACGAAATCGATCTTCCCCATCGATCTGTGCCCACTTTCTCCCCGTCGCACCACTACCCTCCCCCTCTAAAAAAACTCCACGTTCCACACGACTGGGCTCTCCGGAATGAGTTCTGAGGCACAGGCACTCGCTGGGCCCCCCTCTCCTCCCCGCTGCAGCGCACCGCACGGGTTGGGAGGCCGAGTGTTTACCCCTCTCTCTTGTGTCGACTCCAAGTTCAATATTAGGAGAGCTAACGCGGCTCTTCATGTTCTACTGAACGGTAACCCTGGTTAAGTGCCAGCTGCCTTCTGTCCTCCTCCACACCCCTCTTTCAATGGCTTTTTTTCATCTTTTCCCTAAAAAACACAGTTATCTCACGCTTCAGGGCCAATTTCAACAGATTTAAACAGAGAAGAGCTCCCCTTTAAAACCAAAAAATTCAAACGGTACCCGTAGACGATAGACGCTGGACTAGTGAACTAACCCACAGAAATGTGACCCCGCTCCCAAATTACCTATTTTATATGCATTTTATATAAAGCGGGGATTAATGAGTTGCTTAGGCTGGAATGTCCATAAAGGTCCATGCCGGCTGAGTTATATACACATTACAGTACAAAAACCCACTAAACTGAGCTAGAGTACTCATGCATTAAGTGGCCATGCATTGACTTGGTATCTGGAGTGGCCAGAGGCACGATCCCGGTCGCTATCTTACATTACAGACTTGAACACCAGCTTGGCTTTAATCTGCCACTACATTAATCATTATAGATCATCCAAGCACCGTGTCCCTTCAACTGGGAGGGCCACCTTAATATGTCATGGAGAAGAAGAAACATTTAGTGCTTATGACGACTTTATGAATTCCCTATGAAGCTTTTATAAGTTGTGGTTTGATTAAAGTTAGAAAAATGTGAACAAATACAATGAAATACTTGTAAAAAAAAAACATTCACTCCCCGTCTCCAGCAGATCTCTCCATCACCACAGACAACAACATCATACCAGCCAGTGTGACCTGCCTGGCCCTTCTGCACTGAAATGTCTTGAAGGGACAAATAGAATCTGTCATCCAGTTTCCCCCTGACCCTCTGCTTCTCGTCCTCCCGTGGCAAGACTGTTATTGTCTGCTCTCTCTGTTTTTTTTGCTCTCTCTAAGCGCTATTTATTCTCCTTCAAGCTCCATTGTTTCAGCGCTACGCCTATTTTTACCGGCTGCTCCCTTAAATGTCAACAAAATGTGTTTTGATATTCAAATATTTATTGTGATATTTGTGTCGGAACTGTCAAATGGAACAAGCTCTTTAATACTCAGAAGTACGATGTTTGTCATTTGGGAATTCTACTGCTGTCCAACATGTCTTGTTTTAGGCTTTGAATGCATCTTGAAGGGACTCTAGACAGGAGCATTACAGTAAGTAGTCACATAGCTTTGAAAAGTAGGATTTCTCCCCACAACTGAATAAGCTCTCATCCTTGATAGCCTCATATTCCCAATTTCTGTGAACTCTACATATACGCTTTGCCTATGCTAAGGCGAATGCTAAAACTGAATTCTCACGACTAGACATGCTATCGAGGTTTTGATGTACATCCGGTGTATATGTGGTGTATATACATATATAGATTGCATATGGATTACTGTTACAGTGCTATTTGGGTTGTTCATTGGATTCATTGCGACATTTCATGATTTCTTGTTTTTGTTTTTGTGTGTACTTGTTTGACATGGTACTGTATTGTTATGAGCCGGTAACATAAACATTTCGCTGCACCATCTATAACATCTGCTGAACTGTGTTCGTGACCAATACACTTTGATTTGATTTAAATTACCTCTCTCTCCCTCTCTCTCACTCTCTCTCTCTCTCTCTCTCTCCCTCTCTGTCCCTTCCCCACCACTCTCTCTCTCCCTTCCCTCTCTTTCGCTCCCTTCCCTCTCTCTCACTCTCTCCCTTCCCCACCCCTCTCTCTCTCTCCCTTCCATCTATCTCACTCTCTCCCCCCGCTCTCTCTCCCTTCCCTCTCTTTCGCTCCCTTCCCTCTCTCTCTCTCCCCCTTCCCCACCCCTCTCTCTCTCCCCTTCCATCTATCTCACTCTCTCCCCCCGCTCTCTCTCCCTTCCCTCTCTCTCTCTCCCTTCCCCACCCCTCTCTCTCTCTCCCTTCCATCTATCTCACTCTCTCCCCCGCTCTCTCTCCCTTCCCTCTCACTCTCTCCCTTCCCCACCCCTCTCTCTCTCTCCCTTCCCTCTCTCTCTCTCCCTTCCTTTTCTCTCTCTCGCTCTTTCTCCCCCCCCCCACACTATCTGGCAAGCCCTGTCGTCAAACAGGCCGTGCTATTAGCCAGCCCCAGTCGGCACAGCAATCAGCCAATGGATTAGCATTGTAACGATGGCACATGAGAAAAAACCTTGACAGGAAGCCCATTGTAGTGTATTGTATTCCTCTGGCTTTCAGCCCTACGAACCCCTCCCGGAGTGGCTCGGGCTGCTATGCTAATGAGTGATGAGTATGAGACATATGCTTCAATGGAGACTGCTGTTATTATACGTTCTCTCGGGACCACGGGATACAGACAGGGCCTCGAGGTGTTTGGTCGTCAGGCGCCTGGTACCGTGCCTTCAGAAAGTGTTCCTAACCCTTGACTTGTTCACATTTTGTGCTGTTACAGCCCCAACTTAAAATGGATTCAATTGAGATTTAAGAGACCATCAAAGTGGAATTACGTTTTTAGAAAGTGCTACTAATTAATACAAATCTGAAAAGCTAAATAAGTTCAGGAGTAAACATTTGCTTAACAAGTCACATAATAAGTTGCATGGACTCACTCTTTGTGCCATAACAGTGTTTAACATGATTTTTGAATGACTACCTCATCTCTGTACCCCACACATACAATTATCTGTAAGGTCTTTCAATCGAGCAGTGAATTTCAAACACAGATTTAACCACAAAGACCAGGGAGGTTTTCCAATGCCTCGCAAAGAAGGGCACTTACTAGTAGATGGGTAAAAGAAATTAAAAGCAGACACTGAATATCCTTTTGAGCATGGTGAAGTGATTAATTACACTTTGGATGGCGTATCAATACAGCCAGTCACTACAAAGATACAGGCGTCCTTCCTAACTCAGTTGCCAGAGAGGAAGGACACCGCTCAGGGATTTCACCATGAGGCCAATAGCGACAACAGTTACAGAGTGTAATGTCTGTGATAGGAGAAAACTGAGGATGGATCAACAACACTGTAGTTACTCCACAATACTAACCTAAATGACAGAGTGAAAAGAAGGAAGCCTGTACAGAATACAAAATACAAATATGCTAAAACGTGCATCCTGTTTGCAAAAAGGCAATTAAGTAAACAAATCTATTTCCTCTATGTCCTGAATACAAAGCATTATCTATGGGGCAAATCCAACACATCACGGAGTACCACTCTTCATATTTTCTAGCATAGTGGTGGATGCATCAGGTTATGGGTATGGTTGTCATTGGCAAGGCCTAAGGAGTTTTTAAAAATAAAATTAAATGGAATAGAGCTAAGCACAGGCAAAATCCTAGAGGAAAACCTGGTTCTGTCTGCTTTCCAACACTGGGAGACAAATTCACCTTTAAGGAGGATAATAACCTAAAACTCAAGGACAAATATACACTGGAGTTGCTTTCCAAGACGACAGAGTAACAGTTTTGACTTAAATCGGCATGCAAATCTATGGCCAGTCTTCAAATTGTCTCTCTAGCAATGATAAACAACCCAATTGATAGAACTTGTTATTTTTTAAAGAGTAATGTGCAAATATTGAACAATCCAGGTGTGTAAAGCTCTTAGAAACTTACCCATAAAGACTCACCTCTGTAATCGCCGCCAAAGTGATTCTAGCATGTATTGACTCAGGGATGTGAACACTTATGTAAATGAGATATTTCTGTATTTAATCTTCTATTAATTTGCAAACATTTCTAAATGCATGTTTTCACTTTGTCATTATGGTGTATTGTGTGAAGATGCGTGAACCCATGATGAGTTCAGATTTTTGTGTGGCCCCCACCCCCACCCCCACCCCCTTCACGATCATGATCTAGGCTCTGTGAGGATAATGAAGTAACGGCTCGCATTTCCCTTGCGGAGGTACAGAACATATACTATGTTGAAATGTACTGTATTGTAGTGTAATGCTAAAAGGACTCATTCTGAATGTATGAAAGAGCACTAAGGATCGCAGTGGGCTGAATAGTAGAGTCATGCTAGCTGAGTCACTATACATCAGGGTAGAGTAGTAGTCTGACTGAAACAGACTGAATAGTAGCGTATTGCTAGCTGGACTCTCCATAGATAAGGAACAAGGTACAGTAGTAGTCCACAACACTGACTGGAACAGACTGAATAGTAGCTAGCGTGACGTTAGCTGATCTCACCATACTGTAAATACAATACTTTGTGTTAGCACACAACACCGACAAACTATAATAGCTAGATAGCGTGATGCTAGCTAGCTGGACTCACCACAGGGTCCCTTGCGCAGCACCTTGATGCGTCGCTGCGTGTTGCACTGGGCCTTCTCCAGCTCGCACTCGTTGGAGTAGGTGGAGGAGTCTGAGCCGCACACGGGCGCCACAACCGACGGACAAACCATCTTCTTGCATACACACTCCGCCTTAGAGGGGTCAGCCGCTTCACGCTCACACACCGCCCCGAAGCCGCACAGCATACCTCTGCAACCTGCCCAGAGAGAGGAGGGAAACACTGTTACAATTGATCATTTTATTAAAAACATTTGACATTTCATAAAAAAATGTGCAAAGCAGTGTGTCATTTCGAAGAGGGGAAATGCGCCCAACAGGAGGACCCTTTGAAAACATAAGTGACGTTACAGAAAGTTAAACGGCCTTAGCTAACAGTTCACACTTGAGAAACATATATACCCATATTTCTATGGGTTACACAACTTTGTTAATATTCCCCATACACGAGAACATACAATATCCACCATGCACATGTAGCTTCATTGACTCCTGTAATATACACTATATATACAAAAGTATGCGGACACCCCTTCAAATGAATGGATTTGGCTATTTCAGCCAGACCCGTTGCTGACAGGTGTATACAATAGGGGCAATACAGCAATGCAATCACCATAGACAAACAATGGCCTTACTGAAAAGCTCAGTGACTCTCAACGTGGCACCGTCATAGGATGCCACCTTTACAATAAGTCATTTTGTCAAATTTCTGTTACGCTAGAGCTGCCCCAGTCAACTGTAAGTGCTGTTATTGTGAAGTGGAAACGCCTGTGGTAGGCTACACAAGTGGTAGGCCACACAAGCTCACAGAACGGGTCCGGCAAGTGCTTAAGCACGTAGCGTGTAAAGAAAAGTCTGTCCTCGGTTACAACACTCACCACCGAGTCCAAACCTCTGGAAGCAACGTTAGCACAATAACTGTTCGTCGGGAGATTCATGAAATGGGTTTCCATAGGTTTTTTGGATCCCAGGAGAACACCCCAATGCATGGTGCCAAATGTAAAGTTTGGTGGAGGAGGAATAATGGTCTGGGGCTGTTTTTCATGGTTCAAGCTATAGGCCCCTTAGTTCCAAGGGATGGAAATCTTAACACTAAAGCATACAATGACATTCTAGACGATTCTGTGCTTCCAACTTTGTGGCAACAGTTTGGGGAAGGTCTTTTCCTGTTTCAGCATGACAATGGTCCTGTGCACAAAGCGAGGTTCATACAGAAATGGTTTGTTGAGATCGGTGTGGAAGAACTTGACAGGCCTGCACAGAGCCCTGACCTCAACCCCATCGAACACCTTTGGGATTAATTGGAACACCGAATGCGAGCCAGGCCTAATCGCCTGACATCAGTGCCTGACCTCACTTCCACTCCTGTGGCTGAATGAAAGCAAGTCCCCACAGCAATGTTCCAACATTTAGCGGAAAGCCTTCCCAGAAGATTGGAGGCTGTTGTATCAGCAAAGGGGGGACCAAATCCATATTAATGCCCATGATTTTGGAATAAGATGTTTGATGAGCAGGTGTCCACATACCTTTGGTCATGTAGTGTAGATGTCAGCTTGGGACCTTAAACATACATTTATCTGGCCAGTGGCCACACATCCATAGTACTACATTACAGCTGCCTAAAACAGATGGCAACTCTCACAGGTAGTGGATTTGAATAGAAATCAATGAGACTGAGGACCAAGTGTACTCCTAGCTAAGCCTCGGTCTGGAAAGTATGATTGGTCTGGAGCGTCTGATGCCCAATGTCAGCACGGCCTCTCCGGCTGCCCCCCCACCTCCTCTCCAGTCCCCCCTTCCACCGATCCCCCCCCAGCTATGTCTTATCGCTGGTTCCCAGGCAAGGGCTAAACGCGAGGGGGCATGTCCACTCGGACTAGCCCGGCAGCTGTCTGGCTTCCTCTCACTCGCTCCTGAACACGCACACACAGGCGCACACACGTACACTGCACACACACACATACATACATACATACACACCACTGTTATGTGTGTGTGAAAGGAGAGGGTGGCTGCTGTTACAGCATCTGCTTTGGCTGCCAGCTCTCTTTCTCTTAAAGTCTAAGTCTACCATGCTCTCCCTCTCTTTCCGAGCAAAACAGTTCAGTAGAGCTGGTGCATATATTACGACGGCAGTTCGGGCAAGCAACATTTGTTCTGAAGGCAAGCCAAAGTTCGAGCCAAGGTCTTCACCCCTCTGTAGGTGACTGGTCAGCAGTAGGGATTTTTCAATAAAGTCTTTGCCGTTATTCGACGAGAGACGACTCGTTTTCATGTACATTCTTTCATTGAAAAATACTGAACCAAACATCTTAGTTAGATTCTCTTCTGGAAAATTACTATAAAATCCTGTGTTAAGACATGAGAATCAATGGATTACTTTGTGAATAGGGTAATTGTGACTATAGAGACTTTTTAATCCCACTATCTGAGGTTATTTTATTTGTCCACTGATCAGAAGGCAAAATTACCTCAGCAAAAATGTCAAAATGAATGACAGATTTATTGAGTTATCTACTTTGAGGAAGTGTATACTGGCTATGGTGTCTCAAAATGGACAAACAGTATTAATGCCGCTTTGTTCTCGCTTTTCAAGCGAAGGTCTTTTAAGGGAGTAATGGGAGGACACTCGTTCGGTTTGGCTAGCTGAGTTTAGCTGGGTGCCCGCCAAACTGAAGCATGCTGACGCCTTTACAGTGAGACAGGACAGGTGAGGGCTTCAGTTCCCAGTGGGAGACCACCTGAAGAGCTGGAGCCTGACATACCTGAGCTAGTCTCTTTTCGGTGGTTGAAGAGGGGGGAGCGAGATAGAGGGAGTGTGTGTGTGGGGGGAGGGGTTCAAATTAGGCCCAGTCACCTGACAGGTGAGAGACAAGATAGGAAGAGACTGAGAGATGAGTTGAAATCCAATCTAGCTATGTATGACGTGTAAGGACTTGTATTAACATGTTGACTGAGGTGACAAGTAGAGAAGGGCAGGTAGAGTCAAAATGCCAAGAGCTACTCTAGAACGTTAGTCAGTGAAGCACCGGCATATCTGCTGCCATGGGCTAGCAATCTGAGCTCAAAAAGACATCTCAAGCGAGGTAAGGAACTTAACACTTTACACACATCAGAATTGGCCTATATAGGGCTAAATTGAAATGTTTCTAACAGAAGAAACATGAAATGCATAACCATGGTAGCAATTGAAAGGGAACAGTTTCAAATTATTAGACCAAAGGTGAGGCTCACCTGACAAGACTGAATCCAAACATTACACTGTTGACTTGTGCATTTTACATTTACATTACTTTGTGTCGCATTTGTTGAATACAAAATCTGAAAATACTCTGGATACATTCAGTAACATGATAAGAATATTCCTGGAAATGTGGGGTAGGTGCAACATAAGACAAAAAAAAGAAAAGGCTTTGAGTGTGAGGACTAACGGGAAGCAAGTTCAGGGAAGCAAGTAAAAGGAAGCAAGTTCAGGGAAGCAAGTTCAGGGAAGCAAGTTCAGGGAGTGAGTGTTTTCATAAATAAAACAACAAACAACAGAGTCAATAACACCTGAGGAAAGAACCAAGTGGATTGACAGATATAGGGAAGATAATCAAGGAGGTGATGGAGTCCAGGTGAGTGTCATGAGGCGCGAGACATGGTGACAGGTGTGCGGGATAATCAGCAGCCTGATGACCTAGAGGCTGGAGAGGGAGTATACGTGACAACTAAAGAAGAGTCTTCAACTATAAGGTACTTTTTTTTTTGCTCTCCTAGCTGTGCTGTTGAGGAACTAGACCAAGCATCCTTGTTGTTTCGTGTGGAACACAACCCCGCATCACCACCATCACACAATTACGGTTGTTGTTTACACAATCCAAAATCAGTCCATTATAAATCCAAATCTGGGTCAGGTGGGCATGATTTGAAAGCTTGTTCTATTACCAACATGAGTATACAATACAATCTAACAGTTTTAGGCTTTCAGAAGGCAATTCAGAGAAACGGATTGTTATTTTGGAAAGTTGTGTGCATTCAGGCAGTGTGCCAAGTTGAATTTTCTTCACAATAGACAAACAGGCTCATTCTGTCCAGAACAACCCACGGTATGACACCATGTCATCTTGTAACTGTTCATAGTGATCATAAACGTTGACATGTAAACGGGAATGTGAAGTGCAGATTGGGGCTCCCCGAGTGGCGCAGTGGTCTAAGACACTATCTCAGTGCAAGAGGTGTCACTGCAGTACCTGGTTTGAACCCAGGCTGCATCACATCTGGCTGTGATTGGGAGTCCCATAGGGCTACGCACAGTCCTTCTAATTTACATCTTTTCCCTCAAGTTGCCTAATTAGCGGAAGGGATGGGGGCAACGTCTTGTCGCACGAGGTGCTCAAGTTCAGAACATCTGTTAGTCAAAACCCATACAGAGCTGTGTAGCGGAGACCCTGAGCTCTGACATCATGTAAAGCTTTTACTGTACAGCCACTGCATTCAAATGTAGGCACTTACCAGTGCCCAAATCTGCCATTTTCAACCCGTGTACGAGTGTAAAGGGTTAAGAAAAAGGACAATGTGGACGGACGAATGACACCTCATACACCAAGAGAGACGTTTCCCTCACCAGTCACATGCTAGCAACTCCAGTTCTTCATTACCCATCTACGCTAAGAGCTGTAAATGGCCTCATACGCTAGGGAAGTGTAGAGCATTTATCTGAACAGAATGTAAGCCAATTTGCTTTCAGTGCTGAATAAATAGACTAGCGGTTAGCGTGACCCCTTTCCTGCACCTTTGTCCTTGTACAAACAGTACACATTTTCTGTATCTTCTGTTCTTTGAGAAGAAAAAAAATGGGACAAGGTAAACGTTTAAACATGAACCCGGCTGTAAACTGACCCACAAGGACTGGGGATTATAATATATAGACGGTACAATAACAGGCTGGCCATGCACATCGCAGTACTGGCCACTTGTGTGGAATCTGTATTCAGTGGGTTTTCTATCGGCTGGAGGGAAGAGTGTGAGTGTGTGCTTGTGTTTGCATGTGCTTGTGTAAGGTAATCTTTCTACCCCAAGAGCTAAAAGCTTCATTTACATGCAGGTGGGTCTCTTTCTACCCTCTGGAGGAAATCCCATTTGAGAGAAGGAGCATGTCCAGTTTGTGGCTGACATGGAAGGTAATGCCTTGTCCAGGCAATGCTCACAGTGTATTTAGAGAGGTCATCCATAATACATGATTTCATGCTCTCGCTGGTGAGAAAGGGAGGTGTGGACTAATGGGGATGCGGGTAAGCTAGGGATAGCAGCTCTCACAGAAATGACAAGATAGACACTATTATTATCAGGGGTGTCAAACACATTCCAATGAGGGCCGAGTGTCTGCTTGTTTTTCCTTTTTTCCTTTCAATTAAGACTTATACAACCAGGTGAGGGGAGATCCTTACTAATTTGTGACTTTAATTCATTAATCAAGTACAAGGGTCGGAGCGAAAACCCACAGACACTCGGCCCTCCGTGGAATGAGTTTGACACAGATGTTAGACAATGCAAGAAAGTATTGTATAGTTAGAATTGTATTTTACTTTTTTATTTCACCTTTATTTAACCAGGTAGGCTAGTTGAGAACAAGTTCTCATTTGCAACTGCGACCTGGCCAAGATAAAGCATAGCAATTCGACACATACAACAACACAGAGTTACAGATGGAATAAACAAAACAGTCAATAATACAGCAGAACAAAAGAAAACAAAGATTTGATGTACAGAGAGTGCAAATGAGGTAAGATAAGGGAGTTAAGGCAATAAATAGGCCATGGTGGTGAAGTACTTACAATTTAAACACTTGAATGGTTGATGTGCAGAAGATGAATGTGCAAGTAGAGATACTGGGTTGCAAAGGGGCAAGATAAATAAATAAATACTGTATGGGGATGAGGTAGGTAGATAGATGGGCTGTTTACAGGTGCAGTGATCTGTGAGCTGCTCTGACAGCTGGTGCTTAAAGCTAGTGAGGGAGATATGAGTCTCCAGCTTCAGAGATTTTTGCAGTTTGTTCCAGTCATTGGCAGCAGAGAACTGGAAGGAAAGACGACCAAAGGAGGAATTGGCTTTGGGGGTGACCAGTGAGATATACCTGCTGGAGCGCGTGCTACGAGTGGGTGCTGCTATGGTGACCAGTGAGCTGAGATAAGACAGGGCTTTACCTAGCATAGACTTGTAGATAACCTGTATCCAGTGGGTTTGGCGACGAGTATGAAGCGAGGGCCAACCAACGAGAGCGTACAGGTCGCAATGGTGTGTAGTGTATGGGGCTTTGGTGACAAAACGGATGGCACTGTGATAGACTGCATCCAATTTGTTGAGTAGAGTGTTGGAGGCTATTTTATAGATGACATCACCGAAGTCGAGGATCGGTAGGATGGTCAGTTTACGAGGGTATGTTAGGCAGCATGAGTGAAGGATGCTTTGTTACGATATAGGAAGCCAATTCTAGATTTAATTTTGGATTGGAGATGCTTAATGTGAGTCTGGAAGGAGAGTTTACAGTCTAACCAGACACCTAGGTATTTGTAGTTGTTCACGTATTCTAAGTCAGAACTGTCCAGAGTAGTGATGCTGGACAGGCGAGCAGGGATCAGTTGAATAGCATGCATTTAGTTTTCTCTGCGTTTAAGAGCAGTTGAAGGCCACGGAAGGAGAGTTGTATGGCATTGAAGCTCGTCTGGAGGTTAGTTAACACAGTGTCCAAAGAGGGGCCAGAAGTATAGAGAATGGTGTCGTCTGCGTAGAGGTGTACCAGAGAATCACCAGCAGCAAGAGCAACATCATTGATGTATACAGAGAAGAGGATCGGCCCGAGGATTGAACCCTGTGGTACCCCCATAGAGACTGCCAGAGGTCCGGACAACAGGCCCTCCGATTTGACACACTGAACTCTATCAGAGAAGTAGTTGGTAAACCAGGCGAGGCAATCATTTGAGAAACCAAGGCTGTCGAGTCTGCCAATAAGAATGTGGTGATTGACAGAGTCGAAAGTCTTGGCCAGGTCGATGAATACGGCTGCACAGTAATGTCTCTTATCGATGGCGGTTATGATGCCGTTTAGGACCTTGAGCGTGGCTGAGGTGCACCCATGACCAGCTCTGAAACCAGATTGCATAGTGGAGAAGGTACGGTGGGATTCGAAATCTGTTTGTTAACTTGGCTTTCGAAGACCTTAGGAAGACAGGGTAGGATAGATATATGTCTGTAGCAGTTTGGGTATAGAGTGTCACCCCCTTTGAAGAGGGGGATGACCGTGGCAGCTTTCCAATCTTTGGGAATCTCAGACGATACGAAACAGAGGTTGAACAGGCTTGTAATAGGGGTATAACTTCCACTGTGTGTAACATTAATGATGTGTCTTTATATTCTGGGACCATAACAGTAGAACTGTGTGATGTCTGGTGAATTGTTTGCCTATCTGAAAAGCAATACACATAATAATGGGGTGAGTATGAAGATTTAAACCAGAGATCTGTATATATTGACAAGATGCTCATGTCTCCTCCCTAACAGTGGGAGTCGTTGTCCCAAAGGCTGGAAGGCAGGCGACAAGCTTAGGTCCAAAATAAAACCATAGAAACGCATTGAGATTATATTGGACAGATTTTGGCGAGCGATTTTGGCGAGCGTGAAACCTCTCACTTCACCTTTCCTCTCTGCTTAAACGCTTCAAGACTGACTTGACAAATCCAAAATTGCCCATTTGGTAAACATCACAAGGTTTCTATTCCACAAGTTCCGTGTTTGGTCAAGAGGATCAGGAGGAAGGAGATTAATAAATACGTGAGACGGTTATCCCTGAACTTTACACGGGTGTAAAGAATAGCGAATGGACTTTTCCTGTGAGATTAAAAAACAAAAATGGCTCATTATTAAATAACTATTCTGGTTTGGCCTATGCTATCTATATTGGATTAAAGCGGCAGAGCTTAAGAGGCATATTGGAGTGCAGACCTGAGTTAAAATACTATTTCAGTTTGCCTTATGAAACCAGAAAGTCTAAAAAATGCAAGCCAGGGATTGCATGAGTTAACTATCTCCAGGTGTTGTGTGGCTGTTTCCCTGTGTCACTGTGCCAAAAGGCTATCGGAACACGGGGAAACGTTGCCATGGAGACTGTCATCCACTTAATGGGCGCGAGGCAGTCATCACATCTGGTTTCAAAATGGAAACTCCAGACCCATTCACAGGTGACTATTTACACACTCCAGAGCGGCGACTGCACAAATCTTGATAAGTTAAGAAAAGCTGTTTTTCCTTCCATCATTCCGTCGGTGAATGCGTGAGCCCCCGGTGCATTTGCTCCTCGATTCCCTTTTGGTTTAGAATAATCTCATTTTGAACATCATTTAGAATTTTGTTGAGAAACAGTAAGATTACGCACTATATTTGCTCCAGCCCTATATGTTCTGCCTCTGGCTGAATGCGATGCACTCAGAGGTAGGCAATTGATTCATAGAATGGCAAACTTGAGCGTCGGCCTGCCGCTCCATCGATAACGCCATTTACAGCAACGCGCCAGAAGGACCGGGAGAGATGCACTATGTCACTTCGAATAAATACGGTCTAGTTGCGCCCACTGTCTGTAAAATACATCTGCTTAAAACTTCCATTGATCTTCTACTTACAGGCTCCCAGGAGACTGATGGGAGTCAATTATTGATTGCGCAGCAATCATAGAAAGAACAGCTAGTAGGTAAACATCTGCTTAACACAGCAGTGGGAGGTAGAAGAAGAGACAGATTTTCATACTTTACAAACAACTTTTTATTTCTTGTGCTACTTTCTACGATGTCATCCCAACGAACTAAATTAAGGTATAAAGCGAGTGTGAGGTATTTCTCCTTCAATCCCCTTCTGGTCTAAGATAGTGTGTGTGTGTGTATGTGGAATGTGTGTGTAGGCTTGTATTTTCTCATTTCCACGTATAAAAGGGCAATCAATTCCCCTCCTGCTCATTGAGCTTCCTGGGCTGAGCGGGGTTGCTGACCCGGCTTACACCCGCATCAATGTATTATTTACCGCGCGCACACACACGCACATGCACACACACCGGCTCAGCTAAACAACAAACATTCCCACACTGTTTTCCAGACACAGACAGAAAAAGAGAAGGATGGGAGATGTAGTGAGAGGAAGAGGATGGCGAGAGAGGTGGTAATGAGGGAGAGGGAATGAGACAGAATGTGCAAGAGGAGATGAGCAGAGTTGAGAGAGATAAATAGAGAGAGCAAGAGAAGATGGGGAGCGGGAAGGAGAGAGAGAGAGAGGTTGGAATGAAGGAAAGGAAAGAGGCGGAGGAAGAGAGAGAGCTTAAAGAGAGGGAAGGAGAGTGAGAGGTTATAGAGAGAGGGAAGGAGAGTGAGAGGTTATAGAGAGAGGGAAGGAGAGTGAGAGGTCAGAGAGAGGGAAGGAGAGGGAGAGGTTAGAGAGAGGGAAGAAGAGGGAGAGATTAGAGAGAGGGAAGGAGAGTGAGAGGGAAGGAAAGTGAGAGGTTAGAGAGAGGGAAGGAGCGATAGAGATGTTAGAGAGAGGGAAGGAGAGTGAGAGGTCAGAGAGAGGGAAGGAGAAGGAGAGGTTAGAGAGAGGGAAGGAGAGTGAGAGGTTAGAGAGAGGGAAGGAGAGTGAGAGGTTAGAGAGAGGGAAGGAGCGATAGAGATGTTAGAGAGAGGGAAGGAGAGTGAGAGGTTAGAGAGAGGGAAGGAGCGATAGAGATGTTAGAGAGAGGGAAGGAGAGTGAGAGGTTAGAGAGAGGGAAGGAGAGTGAGGTTAGAGAGAGGGAAGGAGAGTGAGAGGTTAGAGAGAGGGAAGGAGCGATAGAGATGTTAGAGAGAGGGAAGGAGCGATAGAGATGTTAGAGAGAGGGCAGGGAGAGGAAAGGATAGAAAGAGGGAAGGAGAGGGAGGGGGAGGGAGAAAAGATAGAGAGCAAAGAGGAAATAAAATAGTACTAAATAGGAGAAAGAATGTAAAACATACATTACCCCTGCATTGTTTTCTCTCAGTGTTTCCAACAGTCTATTCCTTGGGTTCCCAAACTTATTTGGCCCACGACCCCATTTTGATATCTTTACATTCTCATGACCCCAACCATATGAACAAAAATTATATAATTAACAGCCAATGTTTACTTGTTTAAATTGTGACTATGACAGCCAATTGCAAAACATTCTAACAGTATTCGATTGTATTCTCAACTCACCATCATATACTATTAATGTGGGGCTATGACAGTCAATTTCAAATTAGTCTGACATAATTTACTTTGTCTCACTAACACTAATGAGATGGGTGTGCTTGATGCATGTCGCGTTGGAGCTTCTCAAAGTCAGGGGGCGTGGTCGACAGAGCGCATCTCATCTCTCCTATCACATCCAACCTGGATCGATGTTTGTTTTTAATACAGACGAGCGCACTGAATCAGCGTACCATCAGTTTTGATGCTCGGACGCTAATCCCTTTGAGTCAGGAACCAAAACTCCTCCATAGTAACCCGTAAATGTGTTGTCTGCAGCATTCGGTCACATGACAGCTCGATAAGCTGTTCGATTTCACTTACCGGCATGTCAACTGAGCCAGGATCACAGTCAAACGGATCATTTCGCTGATTCGGTCACTCATCTGTAGATTTGTTTTTGTATTTCCCCTGCATGCTTGCATTCAGTTTGTTCAGTTTCCCAAATATCTATGTTACAAAGACAAGGAGACACCTTTCCTTTTCATCACACAGAAAGTCAACGGTCTGTTTTTTTTAACATCCATTGCGAATGACAATAGTTCCTCTCTCAATTCGAAAAATATTTCCAACACTCCACTTCCATAACCACCAAGCTTCGATGTGAAATAGAACACTGTCATGCTCTGATTCCATATCTCCACATAGATTTGCGAACAAGCTTGAGCGAAGTAGTTTACAATCAAAGTTACCTTCTGCGTATCTCTGAGTTCTGCGCTCAACTCTTTTGCTGCCAGTTGCTCTCTGTGTATCCAGAAGGAGACACATTCACAACTCGAGTGCCGAGGCCTGCCCGCTGTCCTGTGATAGATGGAGCAGAGCCCCATCTGTGCAAAAGCCCACCATTTGATCCCATGAAATATGTTTTCCGTCAATATAGACACGCAGCACACTGAACATCCCCAGGAATTGTGAGACAGAAAAGGCCTGTCTTTGTGAATAGCATCCCCCGACGTGTAGAAAACAAAAGTCAATGCGTGGGCATCTCGGCCCTCACAGCTAACGTCCATTTGGAGAGCATAAGCTGGGGAGTTTTTGAGTCGTTCAGTCAGTTTCCTCTGGAGTGCTAGCATCAATTCTTAGTTTCACAGTGTTATCTGACAAAGGCACTGATGTGAGTTTCTGTGCCTCTGCCTCCCCCACACTGTTTTCACCATATCAATTGCGGCAGGTAATATCAAAGTCTCTGCAATAGTGTGTGGTTTCGTCTAGTGGTTAGAGTGTTGGGCCAGTAACAGAAAGGTTGCTGGATCTAATCCTCGTGCTGACAAGGTACAAATCTGTCCTTCTGCCCCTGATCAAGGCAGTTAACCCACTGTTCCCCGGGCGCCGAAGACGTAGATGTCGATTAAGGCAGCCCTCCTGTAACGGTTCTCCTCGTCATCTGAGGAAGAGTAGTCAAGATCGGACCAATTTACAGCGTGGTATGAGTCCATGTCAATGTTTAATAAATCAACTGAACACTGAATAACAAAATAACAAAGTGAGTGAACGAAACAGTCCTGTAAGGTGCAACAACACAAAACAGAAAACAACTACCCACAACTCGATTGGGAAAAACAGGCTGCCTAAGTATGGTTCTCAATCAGAGACAACGATTGACAGCTGCCTCTGATTGGGAACCACACCAGGCCAAACACATAGAAATACAAACATAGAACAAAACATAGAATGCCCACCCCAACTCACGCCCTGACCAACCTAAAAATAGAGACATAAACAAAGGAACTAAGGTGAGGACGTGACACCTCCGCCCTTCTCTGATTCAGAGGGGTTGGGTTAAGTGTGGGAGACACATTTCAGTTGATGGCATTCAGTTGTACAACTGACTAGGTATCCCCCTTTCATAGAGTAGCGGGTTTAGCCAGTAATCGCAGGAATGATTCAAGTGCAATGTTCAAGTGCAGCCCTTTCCCACAAGGCTGTTCTCTGGTTGAATTTGAACTTTTAGATTGGAATCATTTTCATTTAGATTTTTAAGTTTCGCCATATTACAATAATTATGAGAGACAAAGACAATATTGTAATAAATAAAAAATATTGTAATAGAAAAAATATATATATATATGACGTATGACGTTAGTTGACCGTATTTTATGTTTTTGAATAATACAGGATCAAAATATGCTTCATAAGTAGTGCATGATCCTAGGGTGGAAACAAATACATTCTAAGTGGTTTTAATGGGTCTTTTTTCAAAGAAATGTATACTGTTCAATTCAACTTCAACCTAAAATAATTTCCCGCATTTCCATACATTCCTGCATTTCCTGCACTCATTTCATCACTGCCACCTAAAGCTATACGATATGGGGCATTTTTAACCAAATGTTGCAATTGCGATTTGACTTGCAATTTAGATCAAAACACTTGTTGGAATCATGGAAATAGAATGATTATCTAATTTTATAGTTAGAATATAAATAATAGTGGGCATGTTGAATACAGTGTTGTTTGATATGATAACAAATGAAAATGCCAGGGTTGAGTTATTGTGACAGGGAAGGAAACAAAGTGATGGTCAGTGTTTCCTAGGGGACATGCTTTGCCTATTTTTTTTAAAGATTTAGAAGATACTGTTGCACAAACAACATGCTTATTTAGGCCTACACCAGCACTGGTATCAGACTGTATTAGCTAGCTACATTTGCTCTGACTCAATACATTTATTAGCTAGCTAGCCAGCGAACTAGCGGTTAGCATTAGCAGCTAACACAATTTAGCTAAAACTTGCTAAGAAAAGACAGACTAGCTGTTTGCAGATGAAAGAAACACAAACAAATAGTGTAATTGTGGATTTATATTAAGAAGCAAAAGTGGAAACAACATTGTTGCATGTGCTGCGTTGATCATGCAGGCTGAACACAAGTGTCGTGTGGTCGAGCAACAACAAACGACTCCTTGAGTGACGGGTCTGTGTGGAAAGCAGCATGGAGAGAAAGAGAGAGAGCAGAGTGGGATGACTCAAGTAGTGGTGTAAACTATAAAAACACACAGCGTATCACACTTAACAAACCAAACATTCAAATACCGATATAGAAGGTAAAGTAAAATCCCAAACCAGTAAGTTCATCAATAGCCGGTATATAGTCAAATACAGTACACTGCACAGCCCTAGTCATAACATAGGTCATAAGCAGTCATAACTGATATGACCGGTTAAGACCAGTGATCCTGTACGCTCTTGTTGGCTGGTCCTGGCTACATATTCGTCACCAAACCCACTGGCTCCAGGTCATCTATAAGTCTTTGCCATGTATAGCTCCGCCTTATCTCAGCTCACTGGTCACCATAGCAACACCCACCCGTAGCACGCGCTCCAGCAGGTATATTTCACTGGTCATCCCCAAAGCCAACACATCTTTACCCACCTTTCCTTCCAGTTCTCTGCAGCCAATGACTGGAACGAATTGGAAAAATCACTGAAGTTGGAGACTTATATCTCCCTCACTAACTTTAAGCGTCAGCTGTCAGAGCATCTTACCGATCGCTGCAGCTGTATACAGCCCATCTGTAAATAGCCCATCCAACCAACTACCTACCTCATTCCTATATTTGTTTTTGTTTTTCTGTTCTTTTGCACACCAGTATTTTTTTCTACTTGCACATCCCCATCTGCACATATCACTCCGGTGTAAATTGCTCAATTGTAATTACTTCGCTACTATTGGCCTAATTATTTCCTTACCTCCTTACTTCATTTGCACACACTGTATACAGATTTTTCTATTGTGTTATTGACTGTGCATTTGTTTATCCCATGTGTAACTCTGTGTTGTTGTTTGTGTCGCACTGCTTTGCTTTATCTTGGCCAGGTCGCAGTTGTAAAAGAGAACTTGTTCTCAACTGACCTACCCGGTTAAATAAAGGTGAAATAAAAAATACAACATGGCTGTGACACAGATTATGTCAGATTTACTAGGTGTATTTCAGTTGAAAATAACTTCATTATTTTACAGTGTAATATCAGAGGAATTGAACACCATCGGTGATAATGCTTGATTAAAATAAGGCAGTTGGGATACTCTGCATCGTTGTGTGCCAGTGAGCGAGAGAAAGAGCAGCGAGTGAGAGAGAGGCAGTGAGAGGGAGAGAGTGAGATATATAGTTAGAGAGTGGGTGAGGATGAGAGAACGTGTGAGTGAGAGGTGAGGACGAGAGAAAGAAAGGAAGGAAGAGAGGAAGTTGGCTGGACATTTTCCTCATTAACACCTCAGAGATAGCGACAGAGAGAGAGAGAGAGAGCAGGGGCCCCGGGCCCCCAGTCTAAATAATGGTGATGTGATGACAGGGCCCATAATATTCTGTCACCCTTCATCTCCGCCACAGAGGAAAGAGGAGAGCAGCGTGGCTCTGAAAAGATTACAACTTCCTGCAATATACATGAATATATCACCTGGCGCCTGCCAGTTCCACGCACACAGACACTCGCGCTTTCGCACACACACACACACACACACACAGCTACGCGAAATTCAATAATTCAACTCATCCAAGAGCTCGTTGGAGAAGAGTGCTGTCTCTCTCTTTCCCTCTCTCACTCTGTTTCTCATTCTCCATCTGAATATGACTTTAAGCCCTCTCGAACGAGTCCCCCAGGTTTGGGTGTGTATCCTTTCAGACACACACGTCGTCGTGTTGCTTTGGGGGTTTTGCTTTCGGTGAGATGCACACATACATACTCGCGCATGAGCACACACCATAGCCTCACGGAATCTAACGTCATCCCTACACACTTTCTCTCGCTTGCCGTTTTCCATCTTGCACTTGTGCTCTCGCTCTGTCTCTCTCCCTTTCTCTCTGTCTCTTCACCTGGTATTTCATCATCAAGCTTTTTTATTTTAGATGAAAAAAAGAGAGAGCGTAGAGGAGAAAAGGTTGAGGAGGAATCTGCCTACCAGTCAGTCAGTGTGTCACAGTATGGGGGCCAAAGGCATTCTCCCATCCCCAATAAGACAGCCTCATCTCCACCATGGCTCCACAACTCCACGCAGTTTCCTACAGAGAAAGGGGTGTTGGAGGAAACTGCTTCTCCATGCTGGCTCTACAATTGTGGGTGATGAGGGACTTCAGGGGTCCTTACTGGAGAGGGCCCAAGCCAGTGGCAGATGGCGTCACTCTGTACTCCGAGGAACCTGGGGGGAGGCTATTGAGTGTGTGTGTGTGTGTGTGTGTGTGTGTGTGTGTGTGTGTGTGTGTGTGTGTGTGTGTGTGTGTGTGTGTGTGTGTGTGTGTGTGTGTGTGTGTGTGTGTGTGTGTGTGTGTGTGTGTGTGTGTGTGTGTGTGTGTGTGCACGTCTGTGCGTGTACTCATTCAGAGCCAGTATTCTGGAGCCCTATTTGATGCAGGGATGGTTTCACTGGATGAAAGGAGTAGTGTCCTCCTTATGTTTCTCCATGCTCTTCCTAATCACTGTTGGGCAAGAATAGGATAGAGTAATGTTTTTTAGAGTGAGGGGGGATTTTGAGGTAGCCTTGCAACACCCAAAATGATGTTTGAAGTGAAACAGAACTATCACGCGATCAGGCTGGTCTCGCCAGGCTAATTCTAAGGTGGTTTGAAGATGCTCAACCCTGCATTGTATTTGTGTTGTTAAACTTTGGCGTTTACTTAGTTAGTTAGTTTTTACCACTGAAACAGAAAGGAGAGGAAATCTTGGTAATGAGATAGAAAAAAGCAGATCCATAAAATTGCTCTGATTTGGCGCCCTATAAAGAACCTCCTATAAAGAACCTCCTATAAAGCCCTCTCCCTCCTCTGCCCGCTCCCCCTCCAGACAAAGCTCTCCATCACTCTCCTCCCCTCCCTCCATGCTCTGATCGATAACCGCGGCCCAGAGATCAATACTTCCACAAATCACTTCATTTTCTATTTTTCTCCCTCTCTCTCCCTGGCTCTTCTCCCAGCCGGCTGAGGTGGTGAGAAAAAAGGAGGCTGTCATTGTAAAATGCAACCGAGCCCTCTTCACTCTCTTCCTCCCCTCCTTCATTCACTCCCATGCTGCCACAAACCAAAGAGGACTAACACGCACACACCGAGTCACACACCGAGACACACACCGAGACACACACCGAGACACACAATGAGACACACACTGAGACATACACCGAGACACACACCGAGACACACACCGAGACACACACTGACACAAATTGAGACACACACTGAGACACACATAATGAGACACACACCGAGACATACACCGAGACACACACCGAGACACACACTGACACAAATTGAGACACACACTGAGACACACACTGACACAAATTGAGACACACACTGAGACACATAATGAGACACACACCGAGACACACACCGAGACACACACCGAGACACACACCGAGACACACACTGACACAAATTGAGACACACACTGAGACACATAATGAGACACACACCGAGACACACACCGACACAAATTGAGACACACACTGAGACACATAATGAGACACACACTGAGACATACACTGAGACACACACTGAGACACATAATGAGACACACACTGAGACATACACCGAGACACACACCGAGACACACACCGAGACACACACTGACACAAATTGAGACACACACTGAGACACACATAATGAGACACACACCGAAACATACACCGAGACACACACCGAGACACACACTGACACAAATTGAGACACACACTGAGACACACACTGACACAAATTGAGACACACACTGAGACACATAATGAGACACACACCGAGACACACACCGAGACACACACTGACACAAATTGAGACACACACTGAGACACATAATGAGACACACACTGACACAAATTGAGACACACACTGAGACACATAATGAGACACACACCGAGACACACACCGACACAAATTGAGACACACACTGAGACACATAATGAGACACACACTGAGACACATAATGAGACACACACTGAGACATACACTGAGACACACACTGAGACACATAATGAGACACACACTGAGACATACACTGAGACACACACTGAGACACATAATGAGACACACACTGAGACATACACTGAGACACACACCGAGACACACACCGAGACACACACTGACACAAATTGAGACACACACTGAGACACATAATGAGACACACACTGAGACATACACCGAGACACACACTGAGACACACACCGAGACACACACTGACACAAATTGAGACACACACTGAGACACATAATGAGACACACACTGAGACATACACCGAGACACACACCGAGACACACACCGAGACACACACTGACACAAATTGAGACACACACTGAGACACACAATGAGACACACACTGAGACATACACCGAGACTCACACCGAGACACACACCGAGACACACACTGACACAAATTGAGACACACACTGAGACACACATAATGAGACACACACCGAGACATACACCGAGACACACACCGAGACACACACCGAGACACACACTGACACAAATTGAGACACACACTGAGACACACACTGACACAAATTGAGACACACACTGAGACACATAATGAGACACACACCGAGACACACACCGAGACACACACCGAGACACACACCGAGACACACACTGACACAAATTGAGACACACACTGAGACACATAATGAGACACACACCGAGACACACACCGACACAAATTGAGACACACACTGAGACACATAATGAGACACACACTGAGACACATAATGAGACACACACTGAGACATACACTGAGACACACACTGAGACACATAATGAGACACACACTGAGACATACACTGAGACACACACTGAGACACATAATGAGACACATAATGAGACACACACTGAGACATACACTGAGACACACACCGAGACACACACCGAGACACACACTGACACAAATTGAGACACACACTGAGACACATAATGAGACACACACTGAGACACACACTGAGACACATAATGAGACACACACTGAGACATACACTGAGACACACACTGAGACACATAATGAGACACACACTGAGACATACACTGAGACACACACCGAGACACACACCGAGACACACACTGACACAAATTGAGACACACACTGAGACACATAATGAGACACACACTGAGACATACACCGAGACACACACCGAGACACACACTGACACAAATTGAGACACACACTGAGACACATAATGAGACACACACTGAGACATACACAGAGACACACACCGAGACACACACTGACACAAATTGAGACACACACTGAGACACACACTGAGACACACACCGAGACACACACTGAGACACATAATGAGACACACACTGAGACATACACCGAGACACACACCGAGACACACACCGAGACACACACTGACACAAATTGAGACACACACTGAGACACATAATGAGACACACACCGACACACATAATGAGACACAACAAAGAGGGAGTAAGCAGCAAATAAGGCCCATCAGAAGGAGTCCGGTATTTCAGAGGATGTAAAGCCGACCCCCTCTCTTTTTCTCCCTCCCTCTCTTCCCTATCTCTTTCCCATCTCTCTCTCTCTCCCTCATCTCTTTCCCATCTCTCACTCTCCCTCTTCTCTTTCCCATCTCTCTCTCTCTCTCTTCAACTATCTCTTTCCCATCTCTCTCTCCCCCTCTTCCCTATCTCTTTCCCATCTCTCTCTCTCTCCCTCATCTCTTTCCCATCTCTCACTCTCCCTCTTCTCTTTCCCATCTCTCTCTCTCTCCCTCATCTCTTTCCCATCTCTCTCTCTCCCTCATCTCTTTCCCATCTCTCACTCTCCCTCTTCTCTTTCCCATCTCTCTCTCCCTCTCTTCAACTATCTATTTCACATCTCTCTCCCTCTATTCCCTATCTTTTCCCATCTCTCTCTCCCTCTCTTCCCCATCTCTCTCTCCCTCTCTTCCCCATCTCTCTCTCCCTCTCTTTCCCATCTCTCTCTCTCCCTCTCTTTCCCATCTCTCTCTCTCTCCCTCTCTTCCCCATCTCTTTCCCATCTCTCTCCCTCTATTCCCTATCTCTTTCCCATCTCTCCCTCTCTCTCCCTCTCTTTCCCATCTCTCTCTCCCTCTCTTTCCCATCTCTCTCTCTCTCCCTCATCTCTTTCCCATCTCTCACTCTCCCTCTTCTCTTTCCCATCTCTCTCTCTCTCTCTTCAACTATCTCTTTCCCATCTCTCTCTCCCCCTCTTCCCTATCTCTTTCCCATCTCTCTCTCTCTCCCTCATCTCTTTCCCATCTCTCACTCTCCCTCTTCTCTTTCCCATCTCTCTCTCTCTCCCTCATCTCTTTCCCATCTCTCTCTCTCCCTCATCTCTTTCCCATCTCTCACTCTCCCTCTTCTCTTTCCCATCTCTCTCTCCCTCTCTTCAACTATCTATTTCACATCTCTCTCCCTCTATTCCCTATCTTTTCCCATCTCTCTCTCTCCCTCTCTTCCCCATCTCTCTCTCCCTCTCTTCCCCATCTCTCTCTCCCTCTCTTTCCCATCTCTCTCTCTCCCTCTCTTTCCCATCTCTCTCTCTCTCCCTCTCTTCCCCATCTCTTTCCCATCTCTCTCCCTCTATTCCCTATCTCTTTCCCATCTCTCCCTCTCTCTCCCTCTCTTTCCCATCTCTCTCTCCCTCTCTTTCCCATCTCTCTCTCCCTCTCTTTCCCATCTCTTTCTCTCCCTCTCTTTCCCATCTCTCTCTCTCCCTCTCTTCCCTATCTCTTTCCCATCTCTCTCTCCCTCTCTTCCCCATCTCTCTATCTCCCTATCTCTTTCCCATCTCTCTCTCTCTCCTTCTCTTCCCTATCTCTTTACAATCTCTCTCTCTCCCTCTTTCCCATCTCTCTCTCTCCCACTCTTCCCTATCTCTTTCCCATCTCTCTCCCTCTATTCCCTATCTTTTTCCCATCTCTCTCCCTCTATTCCCTATCTCTTTCCCATCTCTCTCCCTCTCTTCCCTATCTCTTTCCCATCTCTCTCCCTCTATTCCCTATCTTTTTTTCCCCATCTCTCTCTCTCCCTCGCTTCCCCATCTCTCTTTCCCATCTCTCTCTCTCCCTCTCTTTCCCATCTCTCTCTCTCTCCCTCTCTTCCCTATCTCTTTCCCATCTCTTTCTCTCCCTCTCTTTCCCATCTCTCTCTCCCTCTCTTCCCTATCTCTTTCCCATCTCTCTCTCTCCCTCTATTCCCTATCTCTTTCCCATCTCTCTCTCTCCCTCTCTTCCCTATCTCTTTCCCATCTCTCTCTCCCTCTCTTTCCCATCTCTCTCTCCCTCTTCCCCATCTCTCTCTCCCTCTCTTCCCCATCTCCCTCTCCCTCTCTTCCCCATCTCTCTCCCTCTCTTTCCCATCTCTCTCTCCCTCTCTTCCCTATCTCTTTCCCATCTCTCTCTCTCCCTCTCTTACCCATCTCTCTCTCCCTCTCTTTCCCATCTCTCTCTCTCCCTCTCTTCCCTATCTATTTCCCATCTCTCTCTCTCCCTCTCTTTCCCATCTCTCTCTCTCCCTCTCTTCCCTATCTCTTTCCCATCTCTCTCCCTCTCCCTCTATTCCCTATCTCTTTCCCATCTCTCTCTCTCCCTCTCTTCCCTATCTCTTTCCCATCTCTCTCTCTCCCTCTCTTCCCCATCTCTCTCTCCCTCTCTTAATTACCCTGAGAGCTGAATGTAGCACATGATTGTGTTATTGTCAGAGAATCAAAGCAAGCCTCTGCTGCCTATCCATCACCCTGAACTTCTCTCCCTCAGCCAGGGAAAGCGAGCTGCAATATAGGGCCGTAAGAAACACAGTCGCACACTCCAGAAAGTGGGAGAGCAGATGGATGTTGGATGGGGGACATATATTCACATTTCTAGGATGTGTACCATGCACCGATGGCTACGTTAGCGATCACGCCCGCTAGCCCGCTAGCAAATTAATTGCCATCCACACAAAAGTAGGGGAACTGTTCCACGCTTATGTACTTTTCATTATAGCTCCCGCGCCTCAATGGAGGCTTTGTAATATTTCCTGCCAGGATAAAGTGACAGAGGAAGAAGAGGATTCGGGGGAAAATGTGTATAATATGTGCTCACCTCGCCTTCGCCTTAGCGCTTCTCTTAATTTGTCTTAATTTGCCCTCTTTGAGGAGTGCTTAGCCTATTCTGAACGAAGCACGGTGCTATGAATGACTAAACCCATGGGGGGGAAATACAATAGTGAGAGACGCACACATAAACACACATGCTGAGAAATACATACCCATACATACACTTAGCCCATACACGTCCACAAAAACAATGGTTTACTGCAACAATATGTGACAATTATACGCATCCACGCAGACACTATTCAGTACTATAGAATACAAACATGGAACAAACAAGCACACACGTTTATGTTGTGTTCTTGTTTTCCAACTATTTCTTTGGCATGGGCAGACGTGGTTATCAAATTAGAGAACATTCCAGCCAAATGTATCACATATTTCTTTTATAAGGAGACGGTGTCCACAGCCAAAATGAACTGCTGCCACCACACAAGAACACATGGCATCACAGTAGATACCAAACCAATTCTTTAATATAGATATATCTAGCGTTGCATATTAAAGCATCACTATGAGTATCGTTGCATATCAGATTATTTCTGAGGATCGATATGAAATTGCATGTGAAAGCATTAGCATAACATATTCAACCATTACTATGAGGATCTGTATAGCATACTAACGTATTTCTATAATAATCCATATATGGCATTGCATATTAAATGATTTACATGATAATCCATATGGCATCACATATTAAAACATTTAGTGCATTAGTGCATTAGTGCATAAGCACTGCATATTGAAGCATTGAGGATCCATACTGTATAGCTTTGCATATTAAAGCATTATCATTGAATATCAACTACTTATATGGGGATCTATATTTATTTTGCATATGGAAGCATACCATATTATCAACCACTTCTATGAGAATATATGAGACCTGGGATGTTGGGTGTGTCAGACAGTGAATGTAATCCAATACCGATTTTTGGATGACCAAAAAATCCGATACCGATTAATCGGCCGATTTTGTAACGGTTTTCATTGTGTGAAGGAGAGTCGGACCAAAATGCAGCGTGTAGATTGCGATCCATGTTTAATGAACAAACGTAACACGAATCTAAATACAAACACTACAAAACAATAAACGTAATGAAAACCTAAACAGCCTAATACTGGTGCACATACACACAGAACAAGGAACAAAGACACTAAGGACAATCACCCACGACAAACTCAAAGAATATGGCTGCCTAAATATGGTTCCCAATCAGAGACAACGATAAACACCTGCCTCTGATTGAGAACCACTTCAGACAGCCATAGACTTAACCAGAACACCCCACTAGCTACAATCCCAAAACATACACACCACATAAACAAACCCATGCCACACCCTGGCCTGAACAAATAAATGAAGATAAACACAAAATACTTCGACCAGGGCGTGACAGATTTTTAAAAATGTATTTGTATTAATGACAATTACAACAATACTGAATGAACACTTATTGATGTATTATATTAAGATAAAATAAAATTCATTTAGCCACAAATAAATAATGAAACGTTCAATGTTCAATTTGGTTTAAATAATGCAAAAACAGAGTTTTGGGGAAGAAAGTAAAAGTGCAATATGTGCCATGTAAGAAAGCTAACGTTTCAGTTCCTTGCTCAGAACATGAGAACATATGAAAGCTGGTGGTTCCTTTTAACATGAGTCTTCAATATTCCCAGGCATGAACTTTTAGGTTGTAGTTATTATAGGAATTATAGGACTATTTCCATATATACCATTTGTAATTCATATACCTTTGACTATTGGATGATCTTATAGGCACTTTAGTATTGCCAGTGTAACAGTATAGCTTCCATCCCTCTCCTCGCTCCTACCTGGGCTCGAACAAGCAACACATCAACAACAGCCACCCTCGAAGCAGCGTTACCCATGCAGAGCAAGGGAAACAACTACTAGAAGGCTCAGAGCTAGTGATGTTTGAAACGCTATTAGCGCGCACCCTGCTAACTAGCTAGCCATTTCACATCGGTTACACCAGCCTAATCTCGGGAGTATGATAGGCTTGAAGTCATAAATAGAGCAATGCTTGAAGCATTGCGAAGAACTGCTGGCAAAACGCACTAAAGTGCTGTTTGAATTAATGCTTACGAGTCTGCTGGTGCCTACCATCGCTCAGTCAGACTGCTCTATCAAATCATAAACTTAATTATAACATAATGACACACAGAAATACGAGCCTTAGGTCATTAATATGGTTGAATCCGGAAACTATCATCTCGAAAACAAAATGTTTATTCTTTCAGTGAAATACTGAACCGTTCAGTATTTTATCTAACGGGTGGCATCCATAAGTCTAAATATTCCTGTTACATTGCACAACCTTCAATGTTATGTCATAATTACGTACAATTCTGGCAAATTAGTTCGCAATGAGCCAGGCGGCCCAAACTGTTGCATATACCCTGACAACAAAATTTCACCCGGTTAATATTGCCTGCTAACCTGGATTTCTTTTAGCTAAATATGCAGGTTTAAAAATATATACTTATGTGTATTGATTTTAAGAAAGGCATTGATGTTTATGGTTGGGTACACGTTGGAGCAACGACAGTGCTTTTTCGCAAATGCGCACCGCATCGATTATATGCAACGCAGGACACGCTAGATAAACTAGTAATATCATCAACCATGTGTAGTTATAACTAGTGATTATGATTGATTGATTGATTGTTTTTATAAGATAATGCTAGCTAGCAACTTAACTTGGCTTCTTACTGCATTTGCGTAACAGGCAGGCTCCTCGTTAGGCAGGTGGTTAGAGCGTTGGACTAGTTAACTATAAGTTTGCAAGATTGAATGCCCGAGGTGACAAGGTAAAATGTGTCGTTCTGCCCCTGAACAAGGTAGTTAACCCACCGTTCCTAGGCCGTCATTGAAAATAAGAATGTGTTCTTAACTGACCTGCCTAGTTAAATAGGTGTAAAAACAAAACTTGAAATCGGCCCTAATTAATGGGCCATTCCGATTAATTGGTCGACCTCTACAATGGAGACCAATGCTATGGTCAGAGGAGAGGACAGCATTTGACTACTGGGAGAAGGGAGAGAATGGAGGTGAGGTGGAATTTCAATCTGCAGAGCCCAGTGTAGTGAGAATGGCCTTGATGACACCAATCTCCTGTCCACCAGCTCACCACTGGGTTAATCCAATCCACTGGGGTTACATAGATACACACACACACACACACACACAAATGCATGCACATACACACACACACAACCACATGAATGAATACACACACACATTACATATACATACACCCTCTGCTCTGCACTTCTGTGTCCTGTTCACTAATGAAGGGCCCTCTGAAGGGCTGTAGCGCTGGGGAGTGGAATGGGCTTTAGCTAATGATATCATTAAAGGGCGACAGTGCTGGCCACGGCAAAGGCTGTGTGTGTGTGTGTGTGTGTGTGTGTGTGTGTGTGTGTGTGTGTGTGTGTGTGTGTGTGTGTGTGTGTGTGTGTGTGTGTGTGTGTGTGTGTGTGTGTGTGTGTGTGTGTGTGTGTGTGTGTGTGTGTGTGTGTGTGTGTGTGTGTGTGTGTGTGTGTGCGCACGTTACTATATCTGTTCGAAGTAAGAAAAGGAACATTGTAGCCTTGCATATAATTGAAGAAAGAGCAAGTATTTTGCGTCACTGTGACTGTGATCAGTGCTGATTTTTGTTCCTCTCTCTCAGCTGGCCACTTCAAACCATATACCACACTGCCAGCTAGCACGGCTAGGATAGAACTATACTAGCTACCAGGGACACATCCCTAACCCTTCCTTTGACCCTTTGATGTTTCGCAGATCTGTAAGGAACAACCACAGAGTTTCTAAACCCAGAGGTGCAGCATTGCACCGGGAATGCTTACGAAGCAGACTCAGCAGACCAGGCCAGGGATTGGGGTTTGAGAAGCCAATGAGAGAAGTGAAACATTCTTCCTTAGTTGTTAATTTTCTCGACTTATAAAGACACAACTTAGATTCGGGGCCAATGTCTTAAGTAGTTCAACATGTTATTACTCCAACTTCGTGAAAGTGACAAACTGACATTTTCATTTTCATCTAAAACATCTTTATAGTGAAGAAGTGCCTTTGATTTGACGACATGGACATGGTCAGTTCGGCGAGAGACGGTTTTTAGACACGATGACATGTTTCTGCGCATGAGCTTAGCTAGCCAACATCGCCTACAGGCGTGATCGGGGAATTCTATTGGAGAAGCAGTTTCTACTTATCTTCATACTAGACTATCTTTGGTGCAACCTATCTAAACCAACCGGTAGAGCTGTCCCCAACAACAACAAACATTTTGGTCGACCGAGTTCTTTAGACCAATCAATTTGCCTGAATGTTTAAACTTGTTTTTCCATATATAGACAGACACACCGTATGTGTTTGAATAAAATCAACTACATACGCACTGTGCTTGAATGATGTTTTAAGCACCCGATTTGATGAAATAATGAAGACAAACAAATGACTCCAGAAAGACCCCGATGACCACACTGTGTAAAAAACAAATGGCAGTGAGTGTCTGTGTGTCTGTGTGACCGGCGCACGTTGTCTCGCTCTCCTCCCTACTGCAGCGAAAAGCCACCACAGCACAGCAACTGTCCATGCTGAAGCAGTAGCATCATTTCGCCATTTAATTTCTTACTTGTTTCTGACTGAAAAGTTCTGTTACCGTAATCCCTAATTGTTTCTGAAAAACATTTCCTATTCCCTCAACCCTTGCTCTCTTTACGTGAAACATGTAAGCATCGCATGTGACCAATAGGGCCTATAGCCTATCATAATCACATCAATAAATTGGTTATAACAAACTCCGAACACAGTAATGTCGACAGCAAAATGGAAGCGGAGGAAGCGAAAAAGGACCTCGAAACGTGGGGAATGTTTACTGGTTGCTCAGGAGGGAAAGGGGAAGTCAGATCTACTGGAGATCCAGAAAAAGGAGGGTATAGGAGCAAGCATTATGTGGGTATTATGTGTGCTTTTAGATTACAATATTATGATTTTTCTGACCATTTGGAACAGTGTAAACAACACTGAATAAATAAGTGTACCAGAGTCTGTTCTAACAAAATAAATATATACACTAACTTTCAAAAGTTTGGGGTCACAGAAATGTCCTTGTTTTTGAAAGAAAAGCACATTTTTTGTCCATTAAAATAACATCAAATTGATCAGAAATACAGTGTAGACTTTGTTAATGTTGGAAATTACTATTGTAGCTGGAAACGGCAGATCTTTAATGGAATATCTCCATAGGCGTACAGAGGCCCATTATCAGCAACCATCTAATGGCACATTGTGTTAACTAATCTAAGTTCATAATTTTAAAAGGCTAATTGATCATTAGAAAACCCTTTTGCAATTATGTTAGCACAGCTGAAAACTGTTATCCTGATGAAAGAAGCAATAAAACAGACCTTCTTTAGACTAGTTGAGTGTCTGGAGCATCAGCATTTGCGGGTTCGATTACAAGCTCAAACTATGAACTACTCCCTTCACAGAACAGCGCAAACTGGCCCTAACCAGAATAGAAAGAGGAATGGGTGGCCCCGGTGCACAACTGAGCAAGAGGCCAAGTACATTAGAGTGACTAGTTTGAGAAACAGACGCCACAAAAGTCCTCAACTGACAGCTTCAATAAATAGTACCCGCAAAACACCAGTCTCAACATCAACAGTGAAGAGGCGACTCCGGGATGCTGGCCTTCTAGGTGTTGTCTGTGTTCTTTTGCCCATATTTTCTTTTTATTGGCCAGTCTGAGATATTACTTTTTCTTTGCAACTCTGCCTAGAAGACCAGCTTCCCACAGTTGCCTCTTCACTGTTGACGTTGAGGCTGGTGTTTTGCGGGTACTATTTAATGAAGCTGCCAGTTGAGGAAATCAAATCCAATTTTATTTGTCACATGCGCCGAATACAACAGGTTTAGACCTTACAGTGAAATGCTTACTTATAAGCCCTTAACCAACAATGCAGTTTTAAGAAAAATACCTAAGGAAAAATAAGAAATAAAAGGAAGAAATAATTCAAATAACAATAACAAGGCTATATACAGGGGGTACCGGTACAGTGTCAATGTGAGGGGGCACCAGTTAGTCGAGGTAATTGAGGTAATATATACTTGTAGCTAGAGTTATTCTTTTACTTTAGATGTGTGTGTATTGTTGTGAATTGTTAGATATGACTGCACTGTTGGAGCTAGGAACACAAGCATTTGCTACACCCGCAATAACATCTACTAAATATGTGTATGTGACCAATAACATTTGATTTGATTTGTGCACCATAAAACCATTAAAAAAATACAATAATTGCAACTGCTCGACTAAAGACATCTCTGTCGATCAACAGTCTATCGACCAAACAATCGCACAGTCAATTAAATGGGGTCAGCCCTATCATTAGGACATTCTAACATCGAGGGGATAGGGAGAAAGTGCAAGAGTAAGGAGCGATTTGGGACTGTCTCTATATGTCTCTCTCTCTCTCTCTCTCCTGTCACAAACACAGAACCCCTATCCCTCTTCTCTTCCCTTTCTCACTCTCATTCACACACACTATCCACCTCCTCAGTCAATCCCTCTCTCTCCCATCTCCTTCCCTCTTTCTCTCTTGGCTCTAGCAGGGCCGTGGTGGGGTGGTAGGGGGCTCCGGAGAAGCTGCCAATGGGAGTGCCCCCACTCTCAGACAGGTTTTTCCACAGTGTAGGGAACAGATGGAGCAGCCCCACATACTCACTCACTTGCTCACACACACAATCACACCCGCGCATACACGCACAAGCCATTTCCTTCCCCTTCTAGGAGAGAGGACAGAGTGCAGGGGGGTAGAGAAAGAGAGAGAGAGACCCCATGTTAACGACAGAGAGCCATGTAATACGAACTACGAACTTCCCTTTTTTTAATGCCTTCTCAAGTCAGTTAGTTAACAAACACACACACACAATAATTCAATAATGATGTTCCTTGGAAGGTGGAATTCACTCAGGCACACTGTGACGCACACACATACACACACGGAAGCTGCACTATAGTACATGTTGCTTTGCTCTTTGACAAGCGGAAGAGATGTCAACCCACAGCATAATTAGCGGGTGCCCTGGTCCCAGGCAGCGTTTCCATGCAGATGCCTCTGAGTGACAGGAATGAGAGAATGACAGAGCGAGAGAAAGAGAGAGCAAGAGAGAGTGAGATGGAGAGAGAGAGTGAGAGAGGGGGAGAGAGAGACAGATACTCTTTCTCATTACCTTCTGTGCTAACAAAGTGCTTCACTTTAAATAAAGCAGGGAGCAGCTATGCAATGGCCTGGAATGAGCAGTTGATACGGACTGTGCGTTAGTATGTGAGCATAAATTGTGTGTGTGTGTCTGTTCATGTGTACACAGAGGAAGGATTTCAGTGTAGTGCCAATGGGAGGATGTGAACGCTAGGGTCTTGACAGGATCAACATTGTGTCACACACACACACACACACACACACACACACACACACACACACACACACACACACACACACACACACACACACACACACACACACACACACACACACACACACACACACACACACACACACACACACACACACACACACACATAAATGCAGGGACACGCACAACTGCAAATGTATGTGTGCACAGGCACATACGCATGCACAAACACACACAGACTCCTACCCCTACACACACCCCTCCACTGCTAGCTGCTCAGCGGCGAGACAGGATAGTCAAACGTGAAAGTTTCCACTGACTACTGGTGTGTGTTAAGAGTCTCAGCTGCAACTCTGACATATTGCACATTGGGGGAACACAACAGCCTGTAGTGTAGCAGAGAGATGGTACTGGGCGCCCAGAACCTTTGTGTGTGTAATGGTATGTTTAGTTAACTGGAACAGAGCCAAAAACCAATCGCTGATCCACCATCCCCCCTAGAATACAAACACTGCATGTTGGTGTGTATGTTTATGTGTGTGGGGGGTGTATGGGTGAAAATCCCCTCCTGTGTGTCTGTGTGGTATCAACTCAACAGTCAGGTGTGAGGCGAGATATTCGATATGGAAGATTGAAAAAAAAAACTATCTTCTCTCTCCGTCTCCCCCTCTTTCTCTGAACTCACTGACAAGCCCTTCCACATATCACACCTCTCCCTCCTCCCCCACCCCTCCCCCCGGCACCCTACAATCATTAGCCCAAATCACAGGCAACTAAGCCTGATTACTCTAGCATATTATGCTAACTTATCAACAGGGATATCGTCAGGGAGAATTAGACAGACGAGCGCTAACTGCTGCCAATGGCGTTTACAGGGGTGGACTAGCGGCGGTGCTAACTTAACTAATGCGCTACAGATGGAGAATGTCAAAGAGAGTATATAGGCTATGCGCTGATGACGTGGAGTCCATTTGCATGAAGTGTGACATTGTATCACTTTATTGTTGATGAATGGAAGTGGAGGCTGGGGAGAGAGTGAGGAATAGTGCTTGTTGGAGAGATTTTCTGTCATGTGCGTTAGCTTGAGTCGCATATATAATGTAATCCGTATGCGACTCACATGGTAAGAGGGCTTCTACGTATAGGAAGATTAGCATTGGAGATGGCTGAGGTTCATAATCGTGAAAGGAGATTCTGTATGGCAAGACTGATTGACAGAAAAAGAGAGGGAGGGGGAAGGTGAGAGAGGGAGAGAAATAGAGAGGATTGATTGGTAGGTGGGAAATATAGCAAGCGAGTTGACGTCCTAGTTTTTGAGTGCCCTCGGGGCCTCGCTACCCATAATGCATGCCTTCACCACGACAGCAGGGTGGGTCAGACACATAATGCATGCCTCCACCCCTCCTTCGCTCTTCCCTCGTTATTTCACACTATAATTTCTCTCTTCGTCACTCTCCCTCTTTCAGTCTGTCATTTTCTGATACACTCCCTCTCGTTCTCTGTCCGCCTCTCTCACCTCTCTCTCCTCCCTCTCTCCTCCCTCCACATCTCTCTCCTCCATTCCCTCCTACTCTGGTTCTGGTTATTTCTCACCTCCTGCCCCATATAGATAGAGTACACACTACAGATGAAGAGCCGTCACATTGACACTCATTAAACTTCACGAGGTGGGTTGGGCTGCCGTCTGCCATCGCTCAGCCATCACTCAGCTAACACGCACAATTCAAGGGGTCAAACTATTCCATATGAGTCAGGGAGGGGCCTGACGTCCAGAGAGGGAACATGTCGCCATGAATACTGTATGAGTGTGTTTTGGGGGTGGAGGTTGCCATGGAGACAGGTTGTCGGGGATGGGGGGTCTCTCAGCTTCCCAGCTAGTCCTGCGTGTCTCATGGAGCCCTCGAACTGTCTGGCTGGGAAAGGGTGGGCGGTGGCAGTGGTAATGGAAGATATAAACATATCATGTAACGCACCCAACGAAGGAGGGGGAAGCGGTTTAGAATGGAGGGAGGAAACGTTTGGCGTCACCCTCAACTCTCGGCCTACTTATGGAGCCGTGTGCATGTGCTTTACAGCGAGCACGCAAATTGCCACCCGAAACGAACACCATTATCGCACCACCTCCGCAACTCTATTCTCAATGACCAATCCTTACTACGACGCGATTGTGGCCAACACTACAATTAATCAAGAAAAACCTCTCATGTGGTGTCATTCAGCTACATTGCTAACTGCTAATAGATTGCATTGGAACGCTTGCATTAGACCGTGTTACTAACCAGACATTACATGATTGTTAAGGCCTCTAGTGTTATAAATAGTCCTGTGTTCCCAGGCTGTTTTTTTGTGAGCGTGTGAAGGAACACCTAATAGCTGGGTGGCCACCCGCCTGCACACTTAACACAGTGCGTAATGACAAGGGCGCTATGCGCGGTCACACCAGCCCATCACTTAGGCTGTCATTAAAATGAATGGGGCAACGGGACCCCGGTGGTCTGCCCTGTGTGTGTATGTGCGCGCGCGCGTGCGTGTGTCAGAAACAATACACAGGCAGTGTGAAAACAGCAAAGGGGCGGCAGAAATTCTCACGACAAGTATGTAGACAGCTAGAAGACACACTTAAGGGCTAATGAAATGGTGTTTACATAGCTGACTGACGTCAATGTAAGGTAGCACTTGCCAGCTAGGACCTCGCTAGACCCTTTCTTCCGCAAAGTGTTGGCCTCAGTCATTATAAGCCACTAGTACAGAGACCGCTGGACTTCTCTTCTCTCTTCAAATTCAATAGGGGGGTTGGGGGGGGGTTCTCTCCACAACAACAAAAGCCAGTGACCCATCCTGCACACCTCCGCTGCATTCTTGTCCTCTCTCTCTCTCTCTCTCTCTCTCTGCCACTCCCTTTATCATTCATCTTCCATCCCGTTTCACCAAGAGCTCTTCCAGTGGATACACCCGCCCGCCCGCCCGCACCCGCTTCAATAATTGACACATCTTTCACCGCTTTGCCTATAAATAGTCTGATCAACTCAACCATTACTTTAACAGTGCATAGGGAAGCAGCCATTTCTCAGAATACAAGAATTCTTCATCCCAAACGCTGGCTCAAGAGATTTCCTCTCATTTTTCAGTCCTGGTGTTTCTGGTTTTCAGAACTGAACGGCTAACTAATGTCCATAGGTAGCACCTTCCTTCTTTCTATTATTTGTTTTGGTTTCTTCGCGAAGCCGCCTGTACATGTCAATATACAGGTGTGACAGATCGTCCCATGTGTGCGACATATGACGTTACACCTGTGTTATTACTAAGGTGGCACTTCCTGTTGTTGCAGCTAGTCATCTGGAGGTGGGGAACATATAGTCTACAGACACCATCATGTATGGTGTGCGTTTGTTTGTGTCTAATGCTCATCTCTGAGGCAGAACCCATTACACACTCCCCGTCCTTCCCTCAGTGGCCATAGTGTCAGTGCAAAACAAACAGCAAACAAATCAACATGGAGGGAAATTGAGGTCCATTACTGCCATTTCAGGCCCATTTTTCGGGCCACCGTGCTGCCAGTCTGAAAAGTGTGAGGGGGGTTAGAGTTAAAGCAGATTGTGTGGTTTCAGTGTGTTACGTTAAGTTGATGCTCCCCGCCATTATGGGAATTGGGCTAATTACCCTATGCAGCGTGTGTGTGTGTGTGTGTGTGTGAGAGAGACACAGAGAAAGTGTGTGTGTGTATGAGAGAGAGACACAGAGAAAGTGTGTGTGTGAGAGAGAGACACAGAGATATTGTATGTGTGTGTGCATGAGAGTGTGGGAGAGCGAGATGGGGTTAGGAGGCTGGCGGCGAGTGAGTGTGTGGTGTCCCTACAGGCTTCTCCTCTCATTAAAACTTTAATAACAGAGTGTTCGAGTAGACAAACACTTCCAACCACAAAACCACAAAGGAGGCTTGAGGTTTTCAGAATACAGGGCTTAATGCTTCCTAAGTATTATTTGGTGTATATCCCATTATATAACCCCTGGTCTAGAAACAGTTATGAATGTTTGCTGTCTCCTTGTGACATGGGTGTGTTATGGTAGTTACATATAGATGTGGGAAAGCTTCTCATGGTCTTTGATCAAATCAAATCAAAAGTATGTATATAGCCCTTCTTACATCAGCTGATATCTCAAAGTGCTGTACAGAAATGGTGATTCTATCTATAATATGCTTATGCCTGCCTGCCTGCCTGTCTGTCTGCGTGTGTGTTTGTTTTTGAGCACACGCTCATGTGTGTGTGTGTGTGTGTGTGTGTGTGTGTGAGCGTGTACGTGCGTGTTTGTCTATACCAACATGTCATTTGCCCCCTGCTTTTAGCTATTGTTTTCTTGTGGCAATTGACCTTAGGACTTTCAAAGACAAGGATTTGCGTCAGAGCTGTGCTGGAGAGTCCTTGGCATTTGAAACAGAATTGAAATGGGTTTGAGAGGAAGATATTGTACAACAATATAACAGATTAGTAGTGTTAACTTAATGGACTTGGGCCTGCTATTGTGGGAATTCAGGCGAGTCCAACCAGAATGTGACAAGTGTATGAAGGAATCGGGTGTTAATCGACGCGAGCATACGATTGAGATGGCACATGAACGCTGACAGGAATTAACCAGTCGACGACCACGTGAAGATGAATTTGCAGAATGGCGGAGCAATTACACAACTGAAAAGGCATGATGTGCCTGAAGGAGAAGAAACAATAACAAAACACTCCTGATTGAGATGTTTGAGTTTGACATCCCTAACCTGTCACACAAGTTGAAAAAAAAAGGAAATAGTAAGAAATACTAGCAAGGTGTTGCAGTCGGGCCAAAACCTTGTCCACTCGATTCAAACACATTGATAATATTGAGAGACACATTCAATATGAGATTGGGCTAATTAATTGCTCTCAGTTGTTTTCCAATAGCAGACGTGTATAAAGATTGTCGGTCCCATGTGCTTACCACAAATGCCTTGTTTGCTAAGTTCGCCGTATTACACAGTGCTCTCCGTTACTCTTTTTTCATATGGGCATTACCACAGTATTCATGACCCCAATTTTAGATCCTAGACGGCGGCAATAAAAAAAAAAGAGAAAGTAAATTGTGCTGATTTATTGGCACATTTAACTTGTGGGTTTCAAAACTGTGAGTAGTGCTAAAACAATGACGTCCGCCATATCTGTCATGTCCATTAGGGGAGAGGTGACAATGTAATTAGAGAAGAGAGGGGAGGGCGAGAAACAGAAAGAAAAGGAACAGAAAGAAAAGAGGAGCTAGGGAAGATTTTATTTCTCCCTTTTCTCCCGTATAGAAGAGGTACCACCACGAGTGTCCAAACCATTTCCCCCCAACAACTCTATCTGGCTACCTTGACCTCCACACTGGTGAAGCAGTTAGTCTTAGGCCCTGCCCTGGGCAGACAAGCCCTGAGGGCCACGGCAGAGAATAGGGGATGATGAGAGAGGGAGGGGAAGAGGATGGAGGTGATGATGAAAGGGAAGGTTTGGAGAGAGGGGGAGCAGCCGAGTGAGGGGGAATTTCAATTCGGTCAATTCTCCGTCACCGGCATGTGAATATAGACACACTAGTGTAGTGAATATGGAAGAGTGACATAAACGGTGCTGACTGACAGAGCCAGTATGACTGAAGATGTCAGACATCCCGAGCCCATCGCTTGATAAGGAGCCTGCTCCTCAGTGAAATAAAGGAAAATATTACCGCTACTCAATGACTATGTCTCCAGTCATGTCCAGCACATTTGGAAGGTATTCAGACGCCTTGACTTTTTCCACATTTTGTTACATTACAGCCGTGTTCTAAAATGGATTAAATAGTTTTTTTGCACTGTCAACTGTGGGGCCTTATATCGACATGTGTGTGCCTTTCCAAATCCTGTCCAATCAATTGAATTTACAACAGTTGGACAACAATCAAGCTGTAGGAACATCTCAAGGATGATCAATGGAAACAGAATGAACCTGAGCTCAATTTCGAGTCCCATAGCAAAGGGTCTGAATAAATATGTCAATATAGTATTTCTGTTTTTTATTTTTAAAACATTTGCTAAAATATCGAGAGAAAGAAAAATGTTTTATTTAATCCATTTTATAACACATCTGTAGCGTAACAAAATGTGTGAAAAGTGAAGAGGTCTGAATACTTTCCGAATGCGCTGTAAATATATAATACTGTTGATTTCTTATCTCACTTTTCTCTCACTCTCTCATCCCCTTTTAAACACACACACACACACACACACCCAGCGCCCTGGAGTCCTTCCTCAGGTGAGCTCGTTATTTCAGGACCTGCAGACGCACCGTTTTGTCCTGCCCTCCCCAGAGCACCTCAGGGGGCCAGGGAGTTCAGCCATGACTAATTGACGGGACTTAAACCTGTGTTTGTTGCTTTGCTTTCCACACACACACACACACACATTAACGAATACGATTACAAACACACACCCACCTAGTGGGTCGTCACAGGGAGAGAGTGACTCCACGCTCCATGGGAGGTGTCAGGGGTTTGTGTGTGTTGAGACGTGCTCGGAGATAGCTGAGTGAGCTCAGAAAGACAGCTGGAAGCGATCACTCCTGTCAAGACACCAAGGGATTTCTCATGGCTAATATACTAAACTGCACATGTGTGGTGTGGTATGGTGTGTACGTGAATGTGTGTGCATGCGGGTATGTAACGAGACCCCTTACACAAGAGGCCTTGTTCTTCAGGATTTCCTCTGTACATTTGTATGTTTTATAGTCTATTGCAACATGAGTTTACACTTACATGAAACATTAGCATTGTATGTGTGCTGAGTGTCTGTATATGTGTGTGTGGTCTTTCTTACTGTGCATGTAGTTTATACCAAGAGATCACGTGACAGTGGCTACAGCTCACGAGGTAGGTCAATACTGACAGAGAACCTGACAAAAGGGCATTGTTAGGATGTAGCTAGCTCTGAGGGGTTCGTGTCTGACGTTAGTATTCAAAAACGTATGAGGGAAAAAAAAAGTATAGGCCTATTTTAATACTGAAAAGGCTTTAAAAAAATAAATGTAAATATCCATGTGACATTGTTACATACAAGGATATACCATGAAATCTCAAATGATTAACTTAATATAAAACAACGTAAATTTCAATGTCGTTTATATAACGTGACCACCATGAAAAGACCGGGTGCCTTCAGGTGTGTAGCTTGTTGTTTATGTTGGCCAATCAAAGCCGCAAAGCCTCAACGTTAAATCAAACGTTATTAGTCACATGGTTCATAAACAACAGATGTGGACGACGGCCCTTCCCAATGCAGAGAAAATATAAAAATATTAAATAAAATAAAACACGTAATAATGCAATTAATAATAGATACGCAATGTGCAGCAAGTGGAAATTAAAAACTGAGAAGCGGGATACCACAAGCAAACACCAGGTAGACTGTTGGTTTTATCAGAATGGGCTTGGGGAGAAAGCACAGCATGTGGCATCAATTAGCCTAGCTTGCTAGAGCTGGCTAGTTTCTAGGTTACTCCAGTCAAGAAAGCCACTGTTGTATGGGATGATAATAAATAATATTATGGCTGCTACAAGTTAGCCAGTCTTGGCTGTTGCCGAAGTGCCTTGGCTGCGTCTCTCTCTCGCCTCTCCGTCTGCTCGCTCCCATCTGATCACACACCGGCCTCTCCGCAGCTGCAGCAACAGAGTGTCAACCTCTTTTCCTTGCGCAGCCGTGCTCAGGTAAAAAAAAACACGTAATAAAAAAAATGCATGGATTTATAATATCCGAATATCCACCTAAAATTAATGATAGTATTTGAAGAGTGAAATTATTTCAAACCCACATCCCTAACACAGTCGCGCGTGCGCGCACTCACACAAACACCCAAAGAGGCCATCTTCACAACAGCTGCCCACCCTCACCCGTCAACTGTAAACACTCTCGTACACAGACTCTATAACTACCTACAACAGCCCCCCCCCACCCCCAAAAAAATCTCCCTTCGAACTCTCCACCTTTTCCCAGCTGCTCCTCTCTGCTCTCTTCCACTGACACCGACAGTCACTGCTATCATTATGCATCTGGATGCGAGGTTCTCCGGGAGTCGCATGGACGCACTGGCATACAAAACAGCCCCTATTTGTTCCATTTCAATTAAACAATCCAAGGTATATCATTAAAAGGAAAAAAATGTGTGAAAAACATTACATTAAAAGAAACAGGTGTGAAGAAAGAAAAGTAGAAAGAACCCCCCACACCCACCCACCATATCTCCTCTGTCCCTCAAAACATCTTTGCTCTCCTATTTTCTCTCCCCCTCTCCTATTCTCTTGCTCTCTTATTTCCTCTCTTTCCCCATGTCTCTCGTTTCCTTCCTTGTGATAGGAAGCCTTCTAGCACCTTAAAACTCATTAAAACCAAGGCAGATGCAGTAGCATCAGCATGCAATATGTTCCACGCACAAGCTATTTGAAAGGGAATCAGTGTTGTTTTTATCCCATAGTGAAAGTAGAGAAGACATACAGGCAGGCATGCTGAAACACATACATCAGGATCCCCCAGAGGGACAGTGTGCAGGCCTATGTGGGTCTGCGGGTGTGTCTCCATTGTCACAGAGCTGGTCGGTGTAAATGGTGTCAGTGGCACATTGGCTGAGAGCCTTGCATGTTGTAATTGTGTGCAGTGGTGCGGGGAACATACATCAAACAAGCCAATGAAAGGAGGAAGTGGTTGGGTTGACTATACAAATGAGATGTATTGACCACAAATGGTGTTTGTGTGTGATGTATGTTCGTCAGTTGCAATGTATACACACACCTCAACTCATCTATAAACTTGACATACAGGAACCATAGAAGAAGATGCCACAGGCTGGCTTCGCTTGGTAAACAATCTCTTTCCTCAGTGTGTGTGAGAGTGTGTGTCTCTGGGTTACTACTCAGACTAGGATGGGCAGTCTGCATTTTGGGATTAGGGGAGAGATTTATGGTTTCCTGGAGTCTGGATGCCTCACACTCTCCATCATCCATGTACTGCTACAGGCTCCTCTGAGAGACCATTTGAATACAACTGCCAGGCTGTTTGGCCTTAGTGTAGCAGTGCACTGGTCTGTCTCCCTCCCTCTCTCTCACACACACATTAACACACACTGGTGCGAGGCCCTCTGACTGAGAGATGTGTGTGTGCGTCAGTCTTTTACTGGTGTGGTAAATATCAAAGTACACACAGCACTCTTCAGGTTAGACAGAGGTGGAAAGTCTAAGGTTGACAAGCCTTTAAACTCCCAACTGATCACAATAAAAGGCAAACTTATCCAATACAAATGCACTTATTCGCATGTAATAAAAAGTCTACGCACTCGTTCGAAGAGCAGATACACTTGGAACAGATGCGATGTAAAATGCTTCAGTAGGTGCAATTTTCTATAAAGAAAACATTGACTGGGGAAGACCCTCATTTTGTAACGCGATATATTTACTACTTGTTAAAAAGTAAATGGCGAGAGCGGTAAGCCATGTCTATTTCCTCACATAACGAGTCACAATTAAACGATAGTAAAAACCTGTCCATCACTCCCCCCCGCCCAGCTTAAGTCTAACAATGAGTCACTAAATTAATTCATTGAATAATTCACTGAGTTAATGAGTGTAAATGAACGACATGCCGATTCAATGGGACAGAACAGCCCCTCTCTGAACCAAACGCAAAGAACATAAGAGTCATTTATAGAAATATGAACCGTTTCACGCACTAATTGCAATGGATAAAGGACTATGATGGGGACATCGAACCCGCGCGCGCCACAATCCATCGGTCTACTATTAGATTATTGGGAGTAAAATCGGCTCCTTTGAATGGCCAATTCATTAATTAGATTGAAGAAATTAATCCCGAACCTACATTTCTCACCAATGTATCCCCCTATTCAAAGATAGCATGCAGTCGATTTATCACATCCCTCTTTTCTTTGCAAGGTTGTAGTTATGAGAAATAATAAGGTCATTAATATGGTTGAATCCGGAAACTATCATCTCGAAAACAAAACGTTTATTCTTTCAGTGAAATACTGAACCGTTCAGTATTTTATCTAACGGGTGGCATCCATAAGTCTAAATATTCCTGTTACACTGCACAACCTTCAATGTTATGTCATAATTACGTACAATTCTGGCAAATTAGGCGGCCCAAACTGTTGCACACTTTAAAATGTGCACTGACTCTGCGTGCAATGAACGCAAGAGAAGTGACACAATTTCTCCTGGTTAATATTGCCTGCTAACCTGGATTTCTTTAAGCTAAATATGCAGGTTTAAAAATATATACTTCTGTGTATTGATTTTAAGAAAGGCATTGATGTTTATGGTTTGGTACACATTGGAGCAACAACAGTCCTTTTTCAGGAATATGCACCGCATCGATTATATGCAACACAGGATGTGTAGTTAACTAGTGATTATGATTGATTGATTGTTTTTTATAAGATAAGTTTAATGCTAGCTAGCAACTTATCTTGGCATACTGCATTCGCGTAACAGGCAGGCTCCTCATGGAGTGCAATGTAATCAGGTGGTTAGAGCGTTGGACTAGTTAACTGTAAGGTTGCAAGATTGAATCCCCGAGCTGACAAGGTAAAAATCTGTCATTCTGCCCCTGAACAAGGCAGTTAACCCACCGTTCCTAGGTCGTCATTGCCATCAATGTGTTCTTAACTGACTTGCCTAGTTAAATAAGATTAAATAAAGTTGTAAAAATAAAATTAAAATAAAATCGGCCAAATCAATGTCCAGAAATACCGATTTCCGATTGTTATGAAAACTTGAAATCGCCCCTAATTAATCGGCCAATCCGATTAATCGGTAGACCTCTAATCAAGACTCTACAGAATGCTCGCAGATATACACTGAACAAAAATATAAACGCAACATGTAAAGTGTTGGCCCTATGCTTCAATAAAAAAAATCGCAGAAACGTTCCATACGCACAAAAAGCTTATTTTTCTCACGTTTTCCATCCCTTTTAGTGAGCATTTCTCCTTTGCCAAGATAATCCATCTACCTGACAGGTGTGACATATCAAGAAGCTGATTAAACAGCATGATCATTACACAGGTGCACCTTGTGCTGGGGATAATAAAAAGCCACTTTAAAATGTGCAGTTTTGTTACACAACACAATGCCACAGATGTCTCAAGTTTTGAAGGAGCGTACAATTGGCATGCTGACTGCAGGAATGTCCACCAGAGCTGTTTCCAGGGAATTGTGGGGGGGGGCTGCTGAGGAGTATTTCTGTCTGTAATAAAACTATTTTGCACTGAAAAACCCATTCTGACTGGCTCCCCAGTGAGTGGGCCTGACTGCCTAGTGGGTGGGTCTATACTCCAAGGCCCACACACGGCTGCACCAGTCATGTGAAATCCATAGATTAGGGCCTAATTAATTAATTTCAATTGACTGGTTTTCTTTACATAAACTGTAGCTCAGTAAAATCTTTGAAATTGTTGCATGTTGCGTTTATATATTTGTTCAGTATAGTTCCAATTATGAAGGGGCCTTAACGAGTACAATAATAGTTCTACATAACTACGAATAAGTAGTACATAGAGTGGACAGTCGTAAAATCTTCCGTTACCAATCTGATTGGGAATGGGTCGACTTTGTGCCATATGAACTGTACGATAGGTCAAGAGACACCTGAGAAGGATAGCCTACTGCTGTTCATTTGGACATTTCTATTGTGGATAATAGCTTCCTGTATTTCAAACTTCAGCTATGATAGGGATATCAGGGTTAGCCTAGCTGTCTGTTGTCCAGAGATCCAACCCCATCACTGTCAGGAGTTAATCTGCTCACTGTCTTGACATGCTACAACACCTCCATACACTGACTGTTCGTGGTGGTTTCGCAAGGGCAAGGCAAGCTTGAGCGGGCCGATATTTCTGGGCATGTCAAAACGCCCCAGCCGTCAGCATTAACAATTACTCTGGCCAAGGAATCAGGAACAAACCAACTCAGCGGTCAATCCCTGCCAGTCTACGCGTGTTCCCTTTGACCCACATATTTTCCCGGCTCTTCTTTCTCCGCGCACAGATCAATACTCGGCGGCGCATCACACCTCTGCTCATTGAGGCTGTATGGGAGCCTTGTCAGACAGTCTGACGAGTGCAGACAGGCGGAATGTCAAAATGCACCCAATTTGTTTCTCCTGGTTGCCGCTTCCCGTCGAGCTCTGCGTGTGTACGGCGAGATGCTTACGCAAGCATCTGCTGACTCCACAAAAGTACAGAGGAGAGGCATACTTTCCGGGGGAGAGAAGTACAGAGTGCAGGTTTGGGTTTAGATGCGTCTGTATACTTTTGGAGGGCAACAAACCTTGCCCTGATGATGTCAAGGCAAATAAACACGAGACTAGAGCTAGCCTGCACTGCTGCTTCTCGTCGAGGGCTAGGAATGACAGGCCAATCTCGTTTCTCACAGAGCAAAATGCCAATCCGTGAGAGAGAGGAGCGTTTACAGTCCTGGTACCTTTGATATCTTGATATGAGCCCATTCTCAGCCCCACCTCCACCCAAAAAAGATTAGGTAGATTTTTTGGATTTAATTAAGATAAGCGACTAGTCATAATGAATTCTGCCTCTCTTTCTGAGTGAGGCATACTGTAAAGAACATAGGGAAAGCATCGACTGAATAAATTACAGCCAGTTTGGATGAATGTAGCTGTGCCATCATCGTATCATCTACCATGGTACCATTACATTATAACAGTACATGACCCATGCATTATTGCAGCAGGGTCATGATGTCATATCTATGGGAGAAAGCAATTAGCTAACTCATTGGAAAGAAGAACCAGACATGGGGGTGGGATGGGATCAGTTATTTTTGCTGTGTGGAGTTTGTTGTGTAGAGTTTGTGGAGAGTGTGGGGGGTAGACTCTTTGAAAGCTGCTGCAGAGAAAGTTTTGGCACATCTTTTAAGAGGAAGAAGTGTTCTGGGAAGTGTGTAAGTAAGCCCACAAGCACTTTCCCGTTCGTCGCAGAAACCCTCCCAGTCCTAGATCAAATCACTTTTCAATTCAAACATCTATTATGTCTGCTGGTACGGAGTATCCTCCGGGGGACACTTTCTGTGACAAACGCCAGATTGAAGGATTCACAGCCGGTGTATTCATTACAGCCAGGAGAGGAGGTGTGGGAGACAGCTAGCTACCACGGAGACAAACCCGACTGGAGGTAGCTCAGGTTTCCCATTTGGATCCTTGTTTTTGTCTTCGTGGCCCAATTTAGCCCAGATTTAACCATGTCTGTTCACCTACGGCTGTGAGTAAAAGCTCTCTCACTCACCTGTTAGTTATCACTTAACTTGAGAGTACAATTGACTCTACTTAAATCTGACTGACAGGAGTGTCAAAACGAATTCCAGGACTGAACCAACTGGTTCTCTACCTGTTGGAGTCACACTGGCTCCTCAGGATTGATACACACACTATCACATAGAACAGGACAATTCCACGATAACAGAACGATGCTTGGACTCCGATTTTTGCAAAGTTTAACAAACCATGCAACTCTATGCACAAGGCCAAAGTTGAACAATTTCCACATAACATGTTACAAAATCGCATTTACTTGAAGAATAGTTCAGATGCTAAATTTGGTACAGTAACACAATAACGGCACAAACGGTCATTCGGTTACCAAACTTTGCATCTGCACTGTTCTTCCAGTTAAGATCAATACCACATAATAGCCATTATAGCAATCGGACTGTGAAAGAGGAAACTTACATTATGCTTAATGTGTAAATATTGCAATGACCAGAGGCAGAGAACCAGAGAAGTGTGTGTGTATACAATATGTAAATTGCTCTCATCATTAACATTAAACTGACAACCTTGCAAAAGGCCGCTGGCTCAATGCAATAGAACTGACCCCTCACCAAAGTCCAACCCGTGTGGTTCTGCCTTGAACAACGGACTGAGACTTTGCTCTCTTGTTGCTGGGCAAAATGCTGTCACAACGGTCTTATTATTGTCTGGAGATGACAGGCAATAATGACTGTGGACTGAGTGCAGAGACTGGCACTTTAAGCCGCAGCAGAGAGACTAATTAGAGGGTGCTTTGTGACTTTGTCACTTTTCGGCTGGTGATTAGCACTCATTTATTGGGTGGAATCTGCCGTCTAATTGTAGGTGGTGCAAGCCACAAATACTGTGCAAGTGCTCTCGACTCGTGCTGCAAAGACAGCAGATCATCAGTGTCTCCCTATAGACTTTCTAGATCTGCTCACCCCCCCCCCCCCCTCCCCCCCAAAAAACACTTCTCTCCATCTCTTCTCGCTAACAAGAATAAATCATCTGCCCAAAAACAAGTTCAGAGACTAAGAGGATATTTTAAAAGTCTGCAGATTCTTTAGTATATCTCTCTGATTTTGGTTAATTAAGTATGTGGAAGTGTGTCCTTGGAACTGAGGACAAGTTCAGTAGAATAGCCCTCCTTTGTAGAACAGATTTGACTAATGGAGGCGCTGTATAAGAGCCTTGGTAGGCTACCACCATGTCCCCATGGCACAACATTCAGCTAGTAGTAGTTGAGGGGCTAGTGTATTTGGGCCATCTCTAATTGGCCCACTAATCTAACCAGCAACTAAATGATCCGCAGAAACGTTGTCCCTCAGGGCTAACTGGAGACTGCAGATGTCTACTGCTGCTCTTCTATGTTTGGATCAAAAAAACAATGCTGTTCTGTTGACTGAGAGCCTACAGGACTATTGGAAATGTAATTATGGGCCAGCAGCAGAGCCTTTTAAACGCTTGACTAGTGCAGAAACAAACGTCCTTCAGACAAGCCAAAACTTGAATACGTGGGAAATGGGCACCACTGCGATCGATAAAAGCCACCATTTTTGGAGGGAAAATGGAGAGATGTACTATATTGCTTCGCTGACTGCACTCAGTTTCTCACCGGCACGTACTTGACTTGGCTCGGTGACACTATTTATTTCAACAACAAACAAACGGAGAATCTCCACTCGTCGCGAGCGCAAATCATTTATTGAAGCAATCTCATGTCATTAAAAAGTAAACAAATATCTGTGGCGGATCGTGATGCCGTGTGATTGGACCTTTGGAGCACCTCACTTTGATTAAAGGAGTTGAAAAATAAAACCAGAGATGTCTCTCTCCTCTCCCCAGGTGTTAAGGTGAGGGTGAAGTTGAGTAATGCTCCAATCAAGCTCAATTGCTCGGCAGGTGCAGACCACGGACACCCATTTCGCATTGACAAAAGCCATTGTCGTGGCTCGGCGAGGCCATCATATTCATCGTCTAAAGCCACTCTAAATGGATACATTTGAACACAACAGCGCCCTTTCTCAAAAACAGCTTTTGCAAATGTGCTGACCTATGAAGAGAGTGATTGAGCAATTATCGGACAGAGTCGTTGAGCCCCCAGAGGTGCCTTTTGTTCACAGCTTCAGTAGATAGGGGCTCAGATCATTATCAGCATTCTGCCTGTTGTTTTTCTTACAACCTTTGGCTTGGTAGCACCCCCCCCCCCCCCCACACTGTGAGGATAAGGCTACACCTCCCAGCAATACCAGGAGTACACCTCAACTGTCTGTCTGTCTGTCTGTCTGTCTGTCAGAAATCTGGGGGCTACCAAACAGTGCTTCATGTGTTTGCTGCCATCATAAATATTCATGACCGAGCCAGAAACCAGCTGTTTCCTTCCAATTAAAGAGTGTAGAGATCCGCCATTTGCCAATAAATTGTTGCTGTTTAATTAATGACTCTCGTCGCTCGCCCGCCAAACAACTGAAACAATAGCCCTGCACAGAGTACAGAGATTGCCATCTGTGGAATTAGGCCCGGAAAGCATGGTGGATAACAAGGCTGGGCATAGTGGAAAAACTGGAGCCTCCGTGTATCCTTGGCCTACATCTAGGGGGTGTGAGGAGTGACGTTTTGAATGGGGAAGGAGGGAAGATTACTAGCATTACTGAATCGTGAGGCTGGAGATGCAGTAGTCTGGTAGAAGCTACTGCACAGCTGTGACTGGGCTTAAAGGTGATGAGAACAATCAAGTCATCATCAATGGCCATATGGGGGAAAGGTGGAGGTGGTGATGCAAACTAAAAGCATCAGGACTCAGAGAGGTGAAGAATACAGAGAGCAGCTCTGAGGTAATTATTTGTCGGGGAGCCAAAACTATGCAGTCAATCGGTGAAGGTAGGGTAGAGTGAGAATTGTCAGAGGACTTACCATCAGGAGGCTGGGCCGGCGTGAAGTGAACAGGTTTGTCTGGAGGAGATAAAAGAGAGAGAGTTAGAAATGGGTTTTTAGTTAAGGCGAGATTCAAGGACTTTCCCATGGGGTGAACCCCAGTAATTGAGTTGCTCCAGCAAAAAGCAGAGAAGAAGATTCTCCTCTGGCTTGGGTATATCAAACAGGCTCTAATAGAGTATCTGAGGGATGGAGAGGCTCAATAGAGCCAGCTCATCAGAATTAATCGATTTTCATGATAGATGTACAATTGTTGATGGATATTTACAATTTTAATGGTCCATTCAATTCGCAAACCACACCTGACACCTATGAAAGCATCCGATAATTGGTATATTGTGAAAAACATACTCAGGTTTTGTTTCATTATTATCTTGGTTACCACTTTCATGGACTTTTTTTTTATACCTCAAATAAGCCTAATCGAATGAAATTTCCCTTAAAGAGGATGACACAGCAAAAATAACTGATCCCATCCCACCCCCATGTCTGGTTCTTCTTTCCAATGAGTTAACTAATTGCCTTCACCCATAGATATGACATCATGACCCTGCTGCAGTAATGCATGGGTTATGTACTGTTATGATGTAATGGTACCATGGTAGATGATACGATGATGGCACAACTACATTACATCTATCACTGGTGTCCTATAGGAACATAAAAAGAGGGCATTTCTAGGGCACAGGCATACGCATACATACATACATCTCTAACGAAGGGTCAATTTAATGGGGGTTTGGGCGCGACACGGCACCGTTATAGAAAATAATGAGCTTCACTTTACACACAATGACTGGAACAGCAACAGAGTGGTCTACTTTAAACCGATGCGTGAAGCATCACCAACCACTGTAAGTAGATAAGCATGTGCTTGAATCTGTCAGTGCCGTAAATGCTCTTACATCACCTGACCATAGCAAAGCATCTAAGACCCGCAGTGTTCAGTGACAGCGACCTTTACCATCTGCACTCCAACTCGCCTTTCCAAACCACTGAGCAGCCCGTGCTCGCGTCAGGCCAGCCCGCCGCACCTTTCCCCTGTGTAGGCTTGCATACCCGGTATAATGAGCAAGATAAAATCACATCACATCAATTACCCAGCTAACACATTTTCCGCCGGAGCTTCTCGCCTTCCCGGCCGTCCTCGCTCGGAGGCGTGAGGCGTCTCCGGCATCGCTCGCTACCTGACGACGGCATCACAGTTAACGGTCGCCAGTGCAGAGTTTAAATTTAGGCTCACTTACAATTGCTTGTCAACAGCTGGGCTTGAGGGAGCCAGAGAGAGAGGATGGGGGGAGAGGCAGGAGGGAGGGAGGGAGGGAGGGACGCTGTGTTTGCAATGGTGAATAATGAAGTGTCTGTTGAACTGGTTTCCGAGGCAATCATGACAGTAACAGATTTCAATCCCAGGGACTTCAAAAACAACATGGCACAACAATAGCACAGACACACACATGTAGATAAACATGTACACACACACACACACACACACACACACACACACACACACACACACACACACACACACACACACACACACACACACACACACACACACACACACACACACACACACACACACACACACACACACACACACACACACACACACACACACACACACACACATCTGCTCTCCTTTCCTAAAACGCAAACACACGCAGTATTTTCCATATGGTGTCTTGGAGCACATGACAGCAAATCAACAGAATCTCCTAAATGTTTACCAAATGTAAATGTCTCCATCTCGGTCATAATGAGAGGAGATAAGGTCTCTACCACCATATCTTTCTTTCCCATCGCCGTCTGCTGTCCCTATACAACACAAACCTTTGTATGTGTACGCATGTGATTGAAGCATCCAGAACTGATTCCCGCTAGATCTAGAGCAGATCGACAAGGCTCTGCTCTGATGTGCGTGTTTGTGTATCAGGGTGTGTTGGGGTTTGTCTATGTGCATCAGTGTGTGGTGTGTATGTGTGTGTGCATGTTTCTCCTCTCTAGTAGGTGCATTACTCCCCCACAGAGGTCCAGGAACCAGGCCACAGTGTGAAGAGGACAAGCTGTGTGGCCACGCTTCGCTCTGACCTGAGGTCTGTGTCCTCCCCTTTCTCTCGCTCCAGCTCCTCTCCAAACCAGTTTTCCATCCACACAGCAAGAGCTTTCCATGTTAATGGCGCTCCGTTCACTTCTCCCTCTCCAGTCTCTCGCTCTCTTTCTCTCTCTAGCTTGTGAGGTGGAGATGGAGAGCTCTCACTGAGTTTGTATTTAAATCTAATGGAATATGTCTGGATTAAATTGATTCAGTAACACGGAGGGGTTATGAATGAACTTCACTTTGGAACGCCCCCGTCGATGAGACAGAGAGAGAAAATAGAGAGGGAGAGAGAGATAGAGGGGAGGGGAGGGGGGGGCATTTTCAGAATTCTAAAGTGGTGCATTTTGGTTATTTTATTCAAGATCTAATGCAGTGGCATCCTTAGCCCCCGGGACGTGTCTCGTACGTGATTGAAAATCCTCAGGCTGATAATAGCTTCGTGGCGGGCTAGCATGGCTCGGAATGAAGCCTTAAACAGACGGCAGACAGACAGACAGGCAGAGGCACAGAGAGGCATACAGACAGATTAAAAGGGACATTCACAGGGATGCTTTGATGCCCGTATTCAATTTCAAGTGTATATTGACATTTCCACGCAGAGTTCACAGCTTGATACGATACGATATCATCACCATACTTAGGTGCTGATATGATATGTATTGAGATTCTCAAGATTCTGTATTGCGATTCGATACTGCGATTTTATTGCAATTCAATGTTCCAAACATACTGCTCACTATTGGTCTGCTGCAGAGGGACGAGAGAGACCCATAAGAGAGAGACCCATAAGAGAGAGACCCGTAAGAGAGAGACCCATAAGAGAGAGACCCATAAGCACTTTTATTTCCATCAGTCATGGAAATAAAAGTGCTGAAAACATGTTGGCTCACCATTTAAAAAGAACATGGAGAACAAGCTATAAAAGGAGTTTTGGTGCACGTGCAACCGACTAGAGATATAGTGTCAAAAATATTATCCCAATATGTAACTTTATAGACTTTTCCGCCATTACTCCTATTTAGTCTCCGTAATGCTAATTCACGTGGGTGCAATGATGATTATACTCCAGACAGTTTTAAACACCTTCAAAGTGAGAAAAAAAAATTGAGTGTTGATTAGGCTTGAACCTTCCGCACAGGCAACTCATCTGACACGGGACTCCAGTGCTGAGAAATACTGTGACACTGAATAAAGCAGTGCTATCGAACACATACTGATGTTCCTGTGGTGCCACACCTATGTGGGTGTCAGGACACAATCGGAACTCCAGTGATACTAGCGTGTTCCTATTCCCATCGCGAAGAACCAATTGACATTCATTGATTATAAAGCTTTGAACTACTGAAAACTGTGTCATTCAGGCAAGACATAAACCAGTTATGTACAACTCTGAAGTGAGAGACAGATAGTCCCCAATGTACAACTTACAGACAATACGCCCCGTCCCCCATCCCGTCCCCCCAAAACACACTTATATAATGGCAAGTCTCTGCGTGGGGCTTGCTCTCCAAAAGGTCACTCTCGTGTTGCCTAATGGTAATGTCGCTGCTCATCTACCAGCGAGCCACCAGGCGAAGCACAGACAGAAGCTTATGCACCATCGTGGCATTTTCTATTCAGGCCGATAACCGCTCAAAGTGGGGACACTTTCCATGCCAAGAGCTTTGTCTATCGTCCAAAGGCATTTAATCTGGCTACTTTATCCCACAGTTCAAAGGAAATGCCAAGGCTTTGGGGGAGATAAAGGACTCAAAAGAAGGAAGCTGGGACTGTGCGTCGAGGGAAAGCTGACTTTTAACGTCTGCGATATCCCTCCACTTCATCCAGCCCCAGCCTTTCCGACAGCTCCGCCAGAGGTCAAGTGGACCAGTCTTTCATATCTTTTCTCAGCAGACAGAGTAAAAGACCTGAGAGACTGTAAGGTGGTTAATAGTCTATGTAAACTAAGCGAAATCCTACCGACCCATAACTTTTCTCGTACCAAAAGCCATGCATGCATACTCTTCCGCACCCCCCCACCCCAAGTATACATACACATCTGGCAAACAAATGCACTCACATATAAAGCCTTCATACTCCTGACCATGACACACAAACACACATGGCTACAGGGTGACAGAGGGAGTACGTTGTATATGGGGTGCGTGCGTATGTGTGTGGTAGTACGATTGGTGGACGTACAGTTGTTGAGGAAGAGCAGCACGGCGAAGCCCAGCGTGGAGGTGGCCAGCAGGATGAGACATATGTTACAGGGGATCATAAAGTAGCGCACCACCAGGGACACCTTGTGTTGGTACATCCGGTCCCGCTCCGGGGGCGGCGTGGGGTAATGGCAGCTGGTCATGCTCCACTTCCAGAGTCCGTCCGCCCGGTGGGAAGGTACGGGTAACGGAGTGGGAGAAGATGAACCCAAAGAACCAAGGAATAAAAATGACACCAGAAACGAGGGAGGAGAGAATGATAGACTGGTTGGTAATGGTTGGTAGATTCAGCCCGGAATCCAGCTGTGTTCCGCCGTGGGGAGGGAGTCGCAGCTGCTTTCAGAAAGATGCGTCGAGGAGCTTTCAATGGTTTCCAGGCAACTCATTTTGGACAGTAATAACATCCATTGGTGAGAAGAGGACAGAAGGGTGTGGGCCTGCACTGCTTTAGGCCCCCAGCTGTCCACGCGACCTCCATTTTAATACAAGTACCGGACAACAGATTTGTGTGTACGTATGTGGAGTGAGTATATGTACAATATGAAAGTGTAAATGTGTGTGTGTGTGTGTGTGTGTGTGTGTGTGTGTGTGTGTGTGTGTGTGTGTGTGTGTGTGTGTGTGTGTGTGTGTGTGTGTGTGTGTGTGTGTGTGTGTGTGTGTGTGTGTGTGTGTGTGTGTGTGTGTGTGTGTGTGTGTGTGTGTGCACGTGCTAGATCAAAAGGTGCCAAAGTTCCACAGTAACTCAACAGTAATTACAGTTAGAAGCCTCCTTGATCTCTTTGCAGCACTGGTCCACTGTTGCAAAACACACTGGTCTCCTTATTGCCCCAGGAGCCCTCACAACACAAGCCAGGTTCCACCACGCTACCACAGCATTCGTCAAGAGTAGCTGCTGGTGATTTGGCGGGGGAGCATCTTTCTCCAGCCTCCTGTGGCTGATAAACTGGGAGCTTGGGGCTAGAGCTCCGGCAGCTTTGGCGCTCTGAAGACATTCATTAGCCTCCTTTTCTTTTCCTTACAAAACGCTCCAAGGAAAACAACAACAACCGGCTCTTTGTTTTCACTTGGCTGCCCGCCGGCTTATTGTTCCTTATAGCTCTAGTCAGGACCGAAATAAAGGCAACAGCAACACGGCAATGCGACTGTCTTCTCCGAGCACGGAGCACGAAGCTTCCCCCGTCGCTGCGCACTTGTATCTAAGCGTTAGCGTATTTAGCAGGGGGGCTAGTAAGCAGCTGGCCACCACTCGATTAACCATATGCTCTTAGGAGCGTGAAGGGGATTCTTTTTTTCACCACCCACTTCCTCGGTTCAAAACACTGTAGCCCCCTTCCCCCTCGCCACTCGCATGTGGGGGCCACCCTTGGAGTCTGGAGAAAACGGGTCAGAAGAAGTAGAGAGGGGTGGAAAGTTGGAGAGGGGAACAAATTACGCCCCCGGCTCTGTACCTCAACGTGAGTTGTCCTCCCCTCAGCTCTGTTCTGCCTGAGTCCGGCTATACAGAGAAGCGACAAAACTCAGCCCGACACACAGACTAAAGAAAACCCACAAAAGAAATGGAGAGAGGAGGGAAGAAAGAGGGGAGAAGTCTGTGCCAGATGAGAAATTAACAACAAGCCCTGAATACTTTTGATCTTTCTTTCCTCGTGTTGTTCACCCCTGATGGCATATTCATCCAAAAACAAATCGCAAGGGGGGTCTTGTTACCGCCCTCTGTCCGAGAGTGTCAAGTTGGTTTTCTCCTTTTCAAAAAAGCAGTTGCTTATTCACCCCTTCTTCATTGAGAGTAGAAGCTGCTCAGTTGCTCATTTCACTCTCTCTCTGGCTCAGTCTCCCTCTTTTTTTCTCCTTTTTCTCAAGAATCCACTCCTTCTGTCTGTTCCTGCTCCAGAGGCTACTCCCGGTTGCTTGTCCTGGGCTTGGCTGCGGATGATCTCCTTCGAGTTGCTCCTCCGAGGGACAGGCCCATTCACTGGCAGCCAAAACAACAACTTGGAGCTTTGCGTATTCACGGAGTATTCACAGCGCACACAATCCCCAGGCAGCAGGTAGTCCACTGAGTTAATTCACTCTGCTGCTCAGCCAGCCAAGCCCTAGTCAACGAGAGAGGGGGAGAGGGAGAGAGAGAGAGAGAGAGGTAGAGAGAGAGTAGCCAGCCAGCGAGCTGCAGATAGAGACAGCCAAAGCAGCGCAGGAGAGCGATAGAGTGAGAGAGGAAAGAGGAAGAACAGGCGAGCGGTGGCGCCTGACACTTCGTCCACCTCTTGCGTTTTACAACAGCGGCTGAGCGTGTTGTCTCCCGAGCACCGTCACTCTCCAGAGCAGCACTTCTCCCTGCCTGCCTCAACCCCAAGGAAAAGACAGCGCAGACAGGAGAGGAGAGGGGGAATGAGAGAGAGGAGCTGTCTCTAACAAAGAGGGGAGGGGGAGCAAGAGGGGAAGGGGGGAAGACAAGGGAAAATAAAAGCTTTTGGGAATACTTGGGTCATGTTGTGGTGGGAGGCAGCAACAGTGCAAGAAAAAACAGAAAAACAAAAGAGGGATTGGTCTCTTAAAAATGTCACCCACATCCTCGTTAAATCTGAATCAGAAAGAAAACGACCCATTAAGGTCAGAATCAATCCTAAGGTTTTTAACACACACACACACAAACAAATTTAATGAAGTGAAAGCAGAAAAATAAACCATGGGGGAATACAATCATATACATTTAGGTCAATCAAATATTGTCCAATTTGCAAACGCTAATTTGGCCAATACACTTCCAATCTACTGGCAACATGCTTCTGAAAAACCTCATTCTATATGCTACACATGAATAAGCCCATATTCAATTAAAATCATATTCAAACGGGGGATGTTTGTATTCCACGCTCACTTTCATGACACCGTGCCACATGTTTGTCCCCCTCCCCCCCCGTGTCAAATAAGAGAAGAATAACTCAAATAAATATTTTTATATTCAGCAGGGCTGGCGACTGATCTGAGGAGAACAAATATGCACCTAATCCATAGCATGTAATTTTATGCGCTTTTTAAAAAGAAATATCTTTTTTCCTCTTCGATACTTATAATGAGGTCAAAATTGTGGGGCGGTCACGGCTTGTTTTAAAACCCACCATACATCAGCATCTACTTACACCAACACAACGACAAGTGATCATCCGAGCAAGGCAGATGCAAGGCGGTACATATCATCTCAAGTTTTTATGTCCTTTTTACTCTCCATCTCGCTGTCTCTTTTCCCCCACCCTCTGCCCCACATGAACGCACACACACACACACACGTACGCACACACACGACGACACATTAAAGAATACACACACGACGACACATTAAAGAATACACACGCGGTGATGCATAAAGTAGCTTCACTTTATGCATCACACACGAGGAAACAATCCCATTGTCTCTTTCAGACACACCTACAAACATACACTAATCCTTCACATCTCTCAAACACACATAGAAAGTACACATCTCTTTCAGTCTCTCTCTGACACACACACTCATACACGTACGTACACACGCGCGCGCACACACACACACACACACACACACACACACACACACACACACACACACACACACACACACACACACACACACACACACACACACACACACACACACACACACACACACACACACACACACACACACACACACACACACACACACACACACACAGGATGGGGATCTGCTCTGGTTAACCATCGCAAGTCATTTATCTCTTTGGACACGGTCTTGTCCCTGTCTTGTTTGGCCCCGCGGGGACCCCTTGCTCTGTAGTCTGGAGGTAAACTCCCAGAGAACACAAGGTCACCCAGGTCTCAGTCACCCTGGAGGGGGCAGGCAGTGTTCAACCACCAGCTGCAGCCTGCATCCCAGGGCTCAGCAATGCCCTCACAGAACAACATGATACCCTAGCCAGGTAGGTTACTCCAGCCCAGACGTCTGCTTAAGCCTGTCTCTCAGGACATGGTACGCAAAAGCAACAATCTCATTATCTTCCTACAGTGACCTAAAGTACCTAAACCATACAGAATCCATTCAATAGAGGGCGCCACCGAGCTGCTGCTCTTCTGATCCCCTCACTGTAGTGCCAACATGACCCAAATAGAATCCTCTGTTCACATCAAAGCTCGTCTCTGATCCATTTTTAATGCGCTGATATCACGAAAGGTTAACATCTCTCTCAGAGTGCTTTGAAATGCCAATTTCCATAAAGCAGCCAAAAGAGTTGGATGACGGTCCAACCAAAATAAGTTAGCATGCAGTTTGTGTTATGTCTCTGTATTCTCGGTGGGTTGCACCGTTTGCATGGGTGACTGGTGACAAAAAGAATGTGGGATCAGATGTGAGAGCAGTCGAGCACATGTCCTGGTCGTCCAGACGACCAACGTCTCGAGCTAATTGATCAAAGGCCGTATGAAAAAGCTGTACGCCAAACTGAATAACAATTTAGATTATGGTAAAATGGGGGTTAGGGACATTTGTGTTTAATGTTTTAGTGTGCAGTGTACAGTTGTGACACGTAGACAGGGTGTCTGCAATGTGACATGAATTGAAGATGAGAAATAAGTTGTCCATAATAACCTAAAAGGAAGCAGGGAAGAGGAAAGTGGAGTGATGAGACATGTTTGAGCTAAATTGAGATAAAAATTGCCATGTGAATCCAGCCGTGCTGTCAAACCCATGGAGAGACGCCCAGACGTTCTGCCCTATACAGTTCCACTAGCAGGTGGGCCAATTGTCTTGCTTCAGGATTACCTCCAATCACCATAAATTACAGCGTTCTGGTTACCAGCAGATTCCCAGACTTCCCAGTCAACAGGGTGTCCAAGCTGCCGTCCACAAATCCGGATAGAGGGAGAGATTGGATATTGATAGGGAATGGGGTGCAGGGGGGGGGGGGGGGCAAGCCAGAACCAGGGGCCCTGGCAGCTGTGCATGTCTAATGTCATTATCCTTCATTGGGTTTAGGAGTGGCAGGGAAATAGAGAACAAAACAGACAGATCAGTTCTGAAGACAGGATGGTGTTGTTACGCTTGGGGCTAGTGATCAACTGTGTGATCTAAGTGGGAGCGGGGATGTACCAATGTTCCAAAGCAGGGTGGTCTCTTCTTAACAACATGACTCACGCCATGACACACACACAGGGCAGTGAGTGACGTCGTCGTTCCTTCAGTTGAGCTCAACGAGCGTGATCTCAGCCCACTCCCATTGCAGAAGAAACTGGCGCTGATCCGGGATAAACTTTGCTTTTGTTTAACAGCCATTCTTGTCTCATTTACCAGCTGTTTACCGTTGACCCTGTCTCAGAATGCAGTGAAAAGCTGATCCTGGATAATTTCATTGTTATGACGTTATTGTATTGCTGGCTGGATTGTTGCTATGGGTTGTTATTCAGTCTTCTGCTGTCTGTAACTGATCCTAGTTCAGTTACTACTCCTCACCACCAGCACAGGCCTCCAGTCATTACCCCCCCCCCTCTCTTCTTCCAATAGCCCCATCTCCTCATGTCTCAGCAGACCGCACAAGTAAGATTTTTTAAATAAAGGTTAAGATTTATTTAACCTTTATTTAACTAGGCAAGTCAGTTAAGAACAAATTATTATTTACAATGACGGCCTAGTGGGTTAACTGCCTTGTTCAGGGGCACAATGACAGATTCTTACCTTGTCAGCTCGGAGAGTCGATCTAGCAACCTTTCGGTTACTGGCCCAACACTCTAACCACAAGGCTACCTACCGCCCAGAATAGCTGGGCACGGCTGAGATCTCCCACGCCATTGTGGCAGTAACCTGAAGACTGATCCAGGGCCAGTACTGAGCCCCCTAGGCATCCCCGCCACTACTGCTACACTACTCTGCTAATGGAGAGGAACTAACCAGCAGCAGCCACTCATTCATTAGCCCTCTGCTTCCTCAACCACCTACCCCTCCCTCTTCATCAGTGCTAACAACAATAATGATCTGAGCATTTAATACCCTCCATGCTCTGTCGACTCAAACTGTTTATTCATTTTTTATCCCCAGCACTTTTCCCTTAATGGCCCTTAAAGAAATTATTCCAATGGTTGTGCAATGAGAGAGAAAGAAAAAAGGGAGAGGAGTAACAGAGGAAAGAACTGCGGGAGCTTTACTGCTAGCGCCAAGCTAGTTGGAGACTGATGCTCTTCCATGTGGCGGACATGTGGAGTGTGATCCAGCGTGGCACTGGAGGATGGGTTGGTGTGTGTCAGGGTACAGTGTCGGTGAGCCACGGAGAGAGCAGTTGTTGTTGGCTCAGACAGCCCAGACAATGGGTAGGTGCAGTGATGTAGCTGGGTGCTGATTCAGGTGTCAGTCTCTGGCCCAGGCAGCGATCTGTCAACCAGGGCCACATTAAGGTGAAGTTACACAGTCTGCGCCAATGGTGCACTGCACAATTCCTCCAGTCCCATAGTCCTGCTGGCTAATCGCTATCGTTAGTCACCTGGTACTTCCTTGATCAATGATTGTCATTGATTGGCTGGTGACTGCATGCACCTGGTTTCCCAGGGAGAAGGCAAATGAAAACCAGCAGGAGCTGGTGGATCGTAGCTAGGCCCCCCTGGTCTATGTCATGGATACTGATTTAAAGTGCATGATGTTCAAGTCATCAGATTAGACATAAGTCGATGTTGTGTTGTAATGTTAACGAGCGGTGTGAGATGCTGATTGGCCACAGTGGTTCACCTGACAGGTTCCTCCTTGACAATGACCTCTGTGGTCAGAGTACTATGGGATAGATTGAGGGGGTACACCAAGGGTCAAGGGTCAGATGGCTGCTGGGGAGATGTCCAAAGCAAACAATCCAAATGGCACGAGGGATATCTACTGCCCGCACACAGCACAGGAAGAACCTGCTGGACCAAATCAAAATGGGATCATCTATTGATCATATACCATACAGGATGCACTCAACAAGAGTAAGAAAACAGTTGACTAGTGTGACATTAAAAATCGTTCACATTTTTATGTTTTATGACAGTACATCAAAAACACTGATTTACCTCGATTCTCGGTGACATAGCACGTCCATATGTACACACACACACACACACACACACACACACACACACACACACACACACACACACACACACACACACACACACACACACACACACACACACACACACACACACACACACACACACACACACACACACACACACACACACACACACACACACACACACACACACACACACACACACACACACACACACACTTGAGCCACTTTTTACTTTAGCTGACAGTGACAAGCTATTATATACTGGGACTCTTTCATTTGCATTTACAGTAATGAACTCTCTCTCCTCTCTCTCTCTCATCCCTCTTTCTCTCTATCCTCGACTTGCTGCTCATTCTCCGTCAAGCCAGATCCTCTTAGATAGAGGGCAGAGAGGGAATCTTAATTGGCACACAATCCCCATCGTTGAGAAGCCGACCAAGAAGAAATGGTTCTAAATGATTTACATTCCTAATCAAACGCCTCACATTCAACTTCTCTTGCAAGACTGCTTCTTTGTGTTTTTGTAAATAATTCCCAGTCCTTTTAACAGACGACTGCGAAATGAGGCCAGGGTTGAAAGTAGAAGAAGACGAAGAGAGGAAGAAGAGGCAGGATTATGGCACTGTAGTTGACGAAATGAAACATATGAAACACACTGACACTGTGAAGAAACGTGTTTCCCTACAAGAGCCACAGCACAGACCCATGTCCAGTGTAGAGGTTTCTCCCTCTGTCTGTTGTTGTGACAACGGTAGACTGAGCTAGGAGGTCGGCAGGTCGCGTTGACACAGGTGTTCTGGACACGGAGGTAAACAGGGGTCGCTCCATTAGCCCAGAGACAGGCTGTTGCCGGGCGGAGGGTGAATCAGCCTGAATACAGCTAGAAGACAGGAATATATCTTCCTAACCTTGAGACACACCAACTGTCTGTCAAATAAGATCCTACAGGCAACTGTGTGCAGACGGACAGAAACACACAGTCACAGACACACAGTGGGGTGCACCCATTCCTCAGACATTCATTGGGTAGTAGTTTTAAACAGACTTTAGGCTTTATGCCTTACAACATGGCCAGCTATACTGTGGTAAAGAAGCTATAGGGAATCTGAATAGCAGATTTGGTTTGCATTCCAGTCACTGTGTCCTCTGATCAACAGCAAATGAAAAATCTCAAACAATTGCCAGAATTCCCGATAGGACGTGTACAACATTCAAGTTGCAGAGGTTTTTCTGGAAACAGCAATTCCAGGCTTCATCACTGAACTGCATCAATGCGAAAAAGACGAGACATAACGAAAACAATCTGGCCTGAATCAATAGAAAAGGTGTTGAGTGTGTCGGCACTTGGGGCACTCCACGCAGGCCCTTTTCGATTGTTGGAGATTCCCCCTGGGTGTTTACCAAAGCCTATATCGCATGCTGAGGGAGTTGTAAGGAGAAGAGAGATGGGAGATGGGAGAAGTACTGTACATCATCACACAATCTCCATTACTTCTCACTCTCCGTCTTCATCCCCTCACACCACCACAGCTGTGACTCAATTAACGGTGAGAACACGCTACTGCACCATCGTTCACTAGTCTATATTCGAGGGGAAAACTGATAAACGAGGCAAATGATGAGGAACGACAACGGTCAAAACCATGACGACGACTGAGGCAGTTGCATAGTTAGACAGAGCCCTGCAGACGAGTGGCAGACTGGAGTGGGTAGTTAAGCCAAAAGTGAAAACAACGTGGAGCGGGGACAGAACCGTTACCATGAGGCAAATTTCACAACACACTTGAAAATCCACTGTCGCTGGCCCCAGAGAGGGGACACAAGGCAACGTAATTAAGCAGATAAAAGGTGAAACTGAGGCCTGCATGGATGTAAAGAGAGTAAATCACTCTACATCAAGCAAATGTAGTTACTATTCCAACAACTTCAATAAGGTTGTCTCCATCCTATCCTTGTCTAATCATAAAACTACAGCAGATAGAATCTATAGGCCTCTCTAACGCATAGATTTACGTGCCCTTATCTGACGTGGAAGCGGGGTTGAATTATTTCCCTGTTGCTACGGTAACACAGTATGCAGAAACCGTGTGGTGGCCAGAAATATGCTAATTTGTCAAATTCAGTTACGTATCGGGATATTCTTTTTGACAATATATCTCAATATATCTGTTCTCCGTCTTCTTTTTAAATGGTGAGCCAATACGATTTTGCAACTTTTATTTCCATGACTGGGTCTCTCTTGTCTCTCTGCTGCAGCCATATAGTGAGCAATACGTTTGGAACATCGAATCACAATATCGAATCTCAATATCGAATCACAATACATAACGTATCAGCACCTACAGTGCCTACGGAAAGTATTCAGACCCCTTGATTTTTCCACATTTTGTTATGTTACATCCTTAATCTAAAATGGATTTTGAAAAATAAAAATAAATCCTCAGCAATCTATACACAACACCCCATAATGACAAAGCGAAAACAGGTTTTTAGACATTTTTGCAAAAGTATAAAAAACACAAAAAAGAATACCTAATTTACATAACTATTCAGACCCTTTGCTATGAGACTCCAAATTGAGCTCAGGTGCATCGTGTTTCCATTGGTCATCCTTAAGATGTTTTACCTATGGTAAACTGATTGGACATGATTTGGAAAGACACACACCAGTTGCAAAAACCAAGCCATAAGGTCGAAGGAATTGTCCATAGAGCTCCGAGACAGGATTGTGTCGAGAAACAGATCTGGGAAAGGGTACCAAAACATTTCTGCAGCATTGAAGTTCAGCAAGAACACAGTGGCCTCCATCATTCTTAAATTGAAGAATTTTGGAACTAGAGCTGGCCGCCCGGCCAAACTGAGCAATCGGGAGAGAAGGGCCTTGGTCAGGGAGGTGACCAAGAACCCGATGGTCACTTTGAAAGAGCTCCAGAGTTCATCTACGGAGATGGGAGAACCTTCC
>NC_060175.1:72150636-72183136 GCF_021184085.1 Oncorhynchus gorbuscha | reverse complement strand
CTTATTACATGACACTGCTATAATGCTAACTGTTTAGCTTATTACCTGACACTGCTATTACGCTAACTGTTTAGGTTATTACATGGCACTGCTATTATGCTAACTGTTTATCTTATTACATGACACTGCTATAATGCTAACTGTTTAGCTTATTACATGACACTGCTATTACGCTAACTGTTTAGGTTATTACATGGCACTGCTATTATGCTAACTGTTTAGCTTATTACATGACACTGCTATAATGCTAACTGTTTAGCTTATTATATGACACTGACTATGCAGCTGGATCTTCAGCTCATGTTCTATGGACTTGTTATGGGAGAAAAAATAGTAGAGAGCTTCAATCTTAGTTTCTAGGAATACTTATGAATGTGCATCAAATCCGCTATGTATGCCATATCAACAATTACAATTACTTTTACAATCCCAATTTATTGAAGGATTTAGGATTCAAAGCCTTGCAATACAGAACATAACCTTGATTCTCCTTTTCAGTAGTCTGTCATTGTACAGCCTGTACATACACAGACCAGTGGGTCAATACGTTGACTCATCGGTCAATCCACCATCTGCCCACCTTGGTCAATAAAAAAGCACCCCGATCCTTTTAGCTCTTGGCTCCATTCCATGGTAGAAGGGGAAAAAAACACTCTCTAGTCAATCTAGCACTACGCTCTTCCACCTCACGCGTCATTCTCCATTCTGTCCATCGATCACAAAACACGATTTTTAATTGCAACCTTACAGGTACAGCTAGAGAGGAACAACCACCATTTATGCCTTCTATTTATGTGTCTTTCACCACTTGATCGATCAGACAGCTAGATTCTATTATTCAGGTAAGGTTCAGCTAGAAAAGAACGATGACCATTTGCCCCCTCTCACGCGTCACTCTCCCTTCTATAGGTCAGGCAGTTAGAGTGTAATAGACACGTACAGCTCGAGAATGTATTTGTATCACCTCACTCTAGCCATTGTAGTTCTACATTTTCCCCCTCACTCCCCCCCTAACTTATCGCTCTCCTCCATTCTATCAATCAGACGGCAACATTTAAGTAGACAGGTACAGCTGAAAAAAATAATAACTTTACTCTAGTTATTATAGCTGTATGTCTCCCTTCCCCTTTCTCTCAACATATCATTCTCAATTCAATCGATCAGACAGCTTATAATAGACAGGTACAGCTGGTCCCCTCGGCAGACAGTGGAGTGGCCCGGGAATAGGGTCGGCATATTGAAATGAACAAATGAAGACGTCTTCCTGGGAGAGCGAGAGAGAGAGAGAGAGGGGGGAGATAGTGGCTCTTTGGTAAAAGGATATTGTCTCTCAGAGGCTGAGGGCCCCTCGAATAATTCACCCGGAAATACATTTCCATCACCACATTCATCTTTTCCCCTTACTGTCTCTCTCAGTCACTCACTCTCTCTCTCTCTCTCTGACACACCACTGCTTTGCCACACACCATGCTGTTAATTTGTTAACAAAGGACATTATTGTACCATCAGATTTGTATTTGTATTTATTATGGATCCCCATTAGCTGATGCCAAGGCAGCAGCTACTCTTCCTGGGAACTAGAAAAATGAAGGCAGTTATATATTTTTTAAACATTACATAAGGTGTATTTTCATCTGTTTTTGAAATGACATTTTACTGCTGGCATGAGTTACTTGATGTGGAATATACACTGCTCAAAAAAATAAAGGTAACACTAAAATAACACATCCTAGATCTGAATGAATGAAATATTCTTATTAAATACAATTTCAACTTCCTGCTACTCATGCCAGGAATATATTATATGCATATGCATAGTAGGTGTGGATAGAAAACACTCTGAAGGTTCTAAAACTGGTTCAATCATGTCTGTGACTATAACAGAACTTATGTAGCAGGCAATTTTTTAAAAAATTCCATCTGACCGTTCCCTCCGTTGTCTTTGCCAAGGGAAATTAGATAGCGCCCATTTTACAGTTCCTATGACTTCCACAGGATGTCACCAGTCTTTGGAATTAGGTTGAAGTTAATCATTGGTGAAACGAAGAAGAGGCACATCCTGGAACAACGTTACACTGTTGATAGTTACGCAATGGTGCATGTTTGTTTACTTTATCTATCGAATACAGATTGCCCCGTCTACAATTTGATCGATTATTAACGTTTAAAAATAAAAATATATAAAAAATAAGTTGTATTACAAAAGTAGTTTGAAATATTTTGGCAAAGTTTATAGGCAACTTTTGAAATGTTTTGTAGTGACGTTGTGTTTTGGAAAGCTGTTTTTTTCCGGATCAAACCTGCTTTATAAATGGACATTTTGGGGAGACATGGACGGAATTAATCGAAAAAAAGGACCAATTGTGATGTTTATGGGACATATTGGAGTGCCAACAAAGAAGCTCGTCAAAGGTAATGCATGTTTTATATTTTATTTCAGCGTTTTGTGTAGCGCCGGCTACGCTAATTCTATTGTTTACAACTCGTTCAGGTGGTTCAGGGGGGTCCATGCTATACGATAATAGCTTCTCATGCTTTCGCCGAAAAGTATTTTTAAAATCTGACATGTTGGCTGGATTCACAACGAGTGTAGCTTTAATTGAGTACCCTGCATGTGTGATTTAATGAAAGTTTGAGTTTTAACGTGTTTTATTTGAATTTGGCGCTCTGCATTTCCCGAGGCTATTGGCCACTTGGGATGCTAGCGTCTCACTATCCCCAAAAGGTTTTTAAGAATGCAGAGCAGGGCTCCTGAGTGGCACAGTGGTCTAAGGCACGGCATCGCAGTGCTAGTTGTGCCACTAGAGATTCTGTTTTCGAGTCTAGGCTCTGTCGCAAGTGGCCACGACCGGGAGACCCATGGGGTGGGGCACACACACTAGCGACTCCTGTGGCGGGCCAGGTGCAGTGCACGCTGACACAGTCACCAGGTACACAGTGTTTCCTCCGACATATTGGTGCGGCTGGCTCCCGGGTTAAGTGTGCACTATGTCAAGAAGCAGTGCGGCTTGTTTGGGTTGTGTTTGGAGGACGCACGGCTCTCGACCTTCACCTCTCCCGAGTCTGTACGGGAGCTGCAGCAATGAGGCAAGACTGTAACTACCAAATGGATACCACGAAATGGGGTGAAAATAAGAATGCAGAGCTGCGCTTTATTATAGACATACCACCTATTACTCAAAGCCAGTGGCATGTCGTTAATAAAGATTGAACAAAGTAAGGGGCCTAGAAAGCTGCCCTGGGGAATTCCTGATTCTACCTGGATTTTTTGGAGAGGCTTCCATTAAAGAACTCCCTCTGTGTTCTTTTAGACAGGTAACTCTTTATCCACAATATAGCAGAGGGAGTAAAGCCACAACACATATGCTTTTCCAGCAACAGACTATGATCAATAATGTCAAAAGCCGAACTGAAGTCTAAAAAAACAGCCCCTACAATCTTTTTAGAATACATTTCTCTCAGCCAATCATCAGTAATTTGTGTAAGTGTGGTGCTTGTTGAATATCCTTCCCTATAAGCATGCTGCAAGTCTGTTGTCAATTTGTTTACCTTAAAATAGCATTGTATCTGGTCAAACACAATTTGTTCCAAAAGTTTACTAAAGGTTGGTAACATACTGATTGGTTGGCTATTTGAGCCAGTTAAGGGAACTTTACTATTATTAGGTAGGGGAATAACTTTTTCTTCACTCCTGGCCTTAGGGCACACACTTTCTAGTAGGCTTAAATTGAAGATATGGCAAATAGACGTGGCAATATCGTCCGCTATTATCCTCAGAAATCTTTCATCCAACTCGTCAGACCCCGGTTGCTTGTCATTGTTGACAGACAACAATCATTTTTTCACCTCTTCCACATTTAATTGATGTAATTCAAAATAACAATGCTTGTCTTTCATAATGTGGTCAGATGTATTTGGATGTGTAGTGTCAGCGTTTGTTGCTGGCATGTCATACCTAAGTTTGCTAATCTTGCCAATAAAAAAATAATTAAAGTAGTTGGCAATATCCGTGGGGATTTCTATGAATGAGCCATCTGATTCAGTGAATGATGGAGCGGAGTTTGCCTTTTTGCCCAACATTTTATTTAAGGTGCTCCAAAGCTTTTTAACTATCGTTCTTTATGTCATTTATCTTTGTTTCATAGTGTAGTTTCTTCTTCTTTTTATTCAGTTTAGTCACATGATTTCTCAATTTGCAGTTCATTTGCCAATAAGGTTGTACAGCCACACCTATTTGCCATCTCTTTTGCCTCATCCCCCTCAAACATACAATTTTTTAATTCCCCATCACCTCCACTGGGATTTAACAGTTTTACAGTCATTTTCTTAATGGGGGCATGGTTATTAGTAACTGGGATAAGCAAATTCATAAATGTGTCAAGTGCAGTGTCTGGTTGCTCGTCATTACATACCGCGGACCAACAAATATTCTTCACATCAACAACATAGGAATCACTACAAAACATATTGTATGAACACTTATACACAATATTAGGCCCAGCCTTTGGAACTTTTGTTTTCCTAGATATGGTTACTATATTGTGATCATATTGGATACTGCTTTCAAAAAATGTCTGCAGCATTAGTAAAGATATCAAATTTGATTGGTTACATACATGTGTTTAGCAGATGTTATTGCAAGTGTAGCTAAATGTTTGTTCTTCTAGTTCTGACAAACAGCAATATCTAAAAATATATAACAAAGGAATGGAATAAGAATATATAAATACATGCATGTGTAAACATTATTGAAGTGACATTACTAGTGACTAGTGTTCCATTTATTAAAGTGGCCAATGATTTCAAGTCTGTATGTAGGCAGCAGAATTTCTGTGCTAGTGATGGCTATTTAACTGTCTGATGGCCTTGAGATGGAAGCTGTTTTTCAGTCTCTCGTTCCCAGATTTGATGCACCTGTACTGACCTTGCCTCCTGGATGATAGCGGGGTGAACAGGCAGTGGCTCGAATGGTTGTTGTCCTTGATGATCTTTTCAGCCTTCCTGTGACATCGGGTGCTGTAGGTGTCCTGGAGGCCAGGTGGTCCTGGAGGGCCGGTGATACGTTTTGCAGACCGCACCACCCTCTGGAGAGCCCTGCAGGTGTTGGCGGTGCAGTTGCCGTACCAGGCGGTGATACAGCCCAACAGCATGCTCTCAATTGTGCAGTTGTAGGAGTTTGTGGGTTTTAGGTGACAAGTCAAATTCCTTCAGCCTCCTGAGGTTGATGATGCGCTACTGCGCCATCTTCACCACACTGTCTGTGTGGTTGGACCATTTCAGTTTGTCAGTGATATGTACAGCAAGGAACTTTCCACCTTTTCCACTGCTGTCCCATCAATGTGGATAGGGGAGTGCTCCCTCTGCTGTTTCCTGAAGTCCACCATCATCTCTGTTTTGTTGACATTGAGTGAGATGTTATTTTCCTGACAACACACTCCCATAGCCCTCACCTCCTCCATGTAGGCTTTCTCATCGTTGTTGGTAATCAGGCCTACTACTGTTGTGTTGTCTGCAAACTTGATGATTGAATTTGAGGCGTGCATGGCCACGCAGTCATGGGTGAACAGGGAATACAGAAGGGGCTGAATATGATCCCTTGTGGGGCCCGAGTGGTGATAATCAGCGAAGGGGAGATGTTGTTTCCTACCTTCACCACCTGTGGGCGGCCCGTCAGGAAGTCCCGGTCCCAATTGCACAGGGCGGGGTTCAGACCCAGGGCCTCGAGCTTAATGATGAGCTTGGAGGGTATTATGGTGTTGAATGCTGAGCTATAGTCAATTAACAGCATTCTTACATAGGTATTCCTCTTGTCCAGATGAGAAAAGGGCAGTGTGATGGCGATTGCATCATCTGTGTACCTATTGGAGCGGTAAGCAAACTGAAGTGGGTCTAGGGTGACAGATAAGGTGGAGGTGATATGATCCTTGACTAGTCTCTCAAAGCACTTCATGATGACAGATGTGAGTGCTACGGGGCGATAGTCCTTTAGTTCAGTTACCTTTGCATTCTTGGGTACAGGAACAATGGCGGCAATCTTGAAGCATGTGGGGACAGCAGATTGGGATTGGGAGAGATTGAAAATGTTCGTAAACACACCAGCCAGCTGGTCTACGCATACTCTGAGGATGCGGCTAGGGATGTGTCTGGGCCGGCAGTTTTGCAAGGATTAACACGTTTAAATGTCTTACTCACGTCGGCCATGGAGAAGGAGAGCCCACAGTCAGCGTCTGTGGCACTGTGTTGTCCTCAAAGCGGGCAAAGAACGTGTTTAGCTTGTCTGGAAGCAAGACGTCGGTATCCGCGACGTGTTTGGTTTTCCTTTTGTAGTCCGTGATTGTTGGTAGACCCTGCCACATACGTCTCGTGAATTGCGACTCCACTTTGTCTCGATACTAACGTTTTGCCTGTTTGATTGCCTTGCGGTGGGAATGACTACTGTGTTGGTATTCTGCCATATTCCCTGTCACCTTGCCATACTTAAATACAGTGGTTTGTGCTTTCAGTTTTGCGCGAATGTTGCTATCTATCCACGGTTTCTGGGTAGGTTTTAATAGTCACAGTGGGTACAACACCTCCTATAAATTTGTTGATAAGCTCAGTAACGATCTCAGTGTACACATCCATATTATTCTCAGAAGCAACCCTGAACATATCCCAGTCTGTGTGATCAAAACAATCTTGAAGTGTGGATTCCTTTTGGTCAGACCAGCGATGAATAGTCCTTAGCACGGGTACTTCCTGTTTGAGTTTCTGCCTATAGGAAGGGAGGAGCAAAATGGAGTTGTGGTCAGACTTGCCGAAAGGAGGGCGGGGGAGAGCCTTGTATGCATCCCGGAAGTTAGAGTAACAATAGTCCAATGAGTGCTACAGTCGATATGCTGATAGAATTTAGTTAGCATTTTCCGCAAATTTTCTTTATTAAAATCCCCAGCTACAATGAATGCAACCTCAGGATATATGGTTTCCAGTTTGCATGAAGTCCAGTGAAGTTCCTTGAGGGCCGTCGTGGTATCGGCTTGAAAGGGGAAATACACGGCTGTGACAATAACTGAAGAAAATTCTCTTGGGAGATTATATGGTCGACATTTGATGGTGATATATTCTAGGTCAGATAAACAAAAGGACTTGAGTTCCTGTATGTTATTACAATTACACCATGCGTCGTTAATCATGAAACATACACCCCCGCCCTTCTTCTTCCCAGAGAGATGTTTATTCCTGTTGGTGCGATGACAGTATATCCCGACAGAGCCATGGTTTCCCTGAAACAGAGTATGTTACAATCCCTGTTCTCGTCAACTTTGTTATCTAGGGACTGAACATTAGCGAGTAATATACTCGGAAGCGGTGGGTGGTGTGTGCGCCTCCTAAGTCTGACTAGAAGACCGCTCCGAATTCCACTTCTCCGGCGGCGTTGTTTTGGGTCGGCCTCTAGAATCAGTTCAAATGCCCTGGGTGGTGCGAACAAAGAATTTGCTTCGAAAAAAGTTGGATTCCTGGTCGTAATGCTGGTGAGTTACCGCTGCACACAGTGGACTTCCTACTAGGGCACACCACCTCAGTGCTAACAGTATAACTCTGTTTCATAGGCACATGATCACTGCATACAATAGCTATAGGATCAGCAGAGGCATTCAGGGCAGTTCGAGGGACTTACATTAGGTTACTTACATTGTGTCTTCTAACGCCCCTGGGATAATGTACATTTGCTGAAGCATTATGACAACTCAGCGACACAATGGTAGGGATTAACTGAGCTGGACTTGAGTCAATGATAAGTTATTGTCCCAATGCGGCCTTATAATGCTGTGAAAGGATCCAAGAACCCACATAATTTTGGTGGATCCCATCCTCCTTATAATACAAGCTTTGTTTCCAGAAGGTATCAGAATTGTCAATAAATGTAACACCCACTGAGCTGCAATAGTCTCGTAGCCAGTCAAGGAGGGCTCATGCACTTGCTTGTCTACCCTTTGTTATATATTTCTAAATAAAATAGAACAGTAGCCATTTCTCCATCTACAACAGTTCCTGAATAAAATGGTGCTTGTATGTGTGTATCCTTGGTCAAGTATTAATCAAAACATAAACAACTTGAAAGACATCAACTAGTAATGTTAAGCCAATGTCTCTATGATGTGTGACTATCAGTCTTGAACAAGTAGTGTTTCCACAGAAAAGGCAAATAAATTAATTGTCGGTTTTAAGGTGGGTAAGGCACACCATGGTACCATCAAGCATCAGGTTTGTCACTTGTCCAAATTGCATCATGTTGTCTATTGTAGCGAATGACACCCCCCTCGTCGGCTCGTTCCACATTCATTATCCCACAGAAAACAAGAGAAATGGAGCTGATAATTGTGAAGAGGCGGGTGTGTTTGGGTGGGTGGTGGATATGAAAGGGGGGTACTCCTCCTCAAGCAAGTGAGGCAGGCAGGAATAGAGCTGTAGTGATGAGTGAGGGGCTACAGTGAGGGCGCTGCCAGTGTTTTTTGTAGGTCAGTGTAAATGTTTAATGCTTTATGCTGATGAGCTGACACTCTGGGGTCCTCCATTGAGGCACCCAAGCTTGGCAAATCACCCCACCCAAACACACACACATGCATACACATTTGCACGCACGCACACACACACACACCCTGAGTCCCCACTCGGCATGCCAATTAAACAGGCATGTGACAAGACAGCCAAAAGTGCCAATTTCACCCCATCAACCCCCTCCCGATGCCACCTTCTATCCCGCCATCCTTCGCCCTCACCCACCCCTCCTCCCTCCATCCAAACCCCATATGCCCTTAATGGATTTTTTTCATCCTATTTTCTTCGCTCCTCTCTCCCCCCTCCCGTTCTACATGACCACGAGTCATAATAATGTAACTTTAATATGGTCTTTTTAATATTTAGACAGAAACCGAGCAAGAACATTTTTGCTTTGAGTACACATAATCGTTTAGCCTAGAGTATACAAAGTAATTGAAAGAGCCTGATAACAATGTTGCCTTTTTACATTCACTACCATTAAGGAAGAGGGAAATGGATGAGAATGAAGACGGCGTGGAAAGGGGAGGTTAAAAAAATGCTCACTTGGTTTCAAGGTTTAGCAAAGATGCAAATATAATGATGTGTTTATCTTATCAATTAGAGTGCCATAATCTATTTTGAAATGAGGAATGGGATTGCCAAGGGGGACAATCACCTCATAAATAAGGTACGTAGCTAAGTAAATCCCCAAACCAATTTGCCTTACAATGGATTATGGCTTAATTTTGCAAGATAATGAAGGAACACACTTAAATTAAAATGTAAAACTCGAGATTTCACAAGCCATTTCCAAATGAGCCCCAAGGACATTAGTGAAGCAGGCAAAGTCATTTTTTAAACAAAACACAGTTCTTCTTTCCCGCTTTCAGTTAAATTGTTTGGTTTCGGTGTTCGCACGAAACTCAGTGCCGACAATTTATTTTTTATCTTTAATCAATTATCAATGACATTATGGAACACGTGAGTGGAATATTGCAAACACGTTCTAGTCTTCTCACCGCAGGATCTCAGTTCTAATGGTTTTTCAGAGGCTGCCTCCCACCCGAGTTATGGGGCGTAATTCCATTAAACCTAAAGTAGTCCATGCTCAAGCTTCTGTCATAAAGACCATATGTTCCAAATCTATTCCTTTGCAATGTCACAAACAAGCCTCGTAGCTCTTTCGGGCATAGATCGAGTGGGATGCGACGTGGTTCTTAAAAAGTAAGTCCCGCTGACACTTCTCCTGTTCCAGTAGCTGGGGGCGGGTGCTTCACTTTGAAATAGGGGTAATATCTCATGTTTGGAAGGCGATACGATCTATTACATCACCATTAGCATATTGCCCAAGAACACACACTAGAACATTGGCATCTTTTGGTGTGTGAATCATTGAGAGGGCCTTGCCTACACGGGGAGGGGTTTCAAATTGGCTTCATGTTCTGATGGGAATACTGTAGCTGGGTAATCTAAAACTGGGTCTTGAGACACACACACACAATCCATAGGTCAGCATATACAGTGTCTTCGGAAAGTATTCAGACCACTTCACTTTTTCCACATTTTGTTACGTTACATTCTCATTCTAAAATTGATTCAATTGTTTTGTTTTTCTCATCCATCTACACACAATGCACCATAATAACAAAGCAAAAACAGCCTTTTAGAAATGTTTGCAAATTTATAAACTGAAATATCACATTTACATAAGTATTCAGACCCTGCACTCAGTCCTTTGTTGAAGCACCTTTGGCAGCGATTACAACCTTGAGTCTTCTTGGGTATGACGCTACAAGCTTGGCACATCTGTATTTGTGTAGTTTCTCCCTGCAGATCCTCTCAAGCTCTGTCAGGTTGGATGGGGAGTGTCGATGCACAGCTCTTTTTTGGTCTCTCCAGAGATGTTCGATCGGGTTCAATTCTGGTGTCTGGTTGGACCACTATAAGACATTTAGAGACTTGTCCCGAAGCCACTCCTGCATTGTCTTGGCTGTGTGCTTAGGGTAATTTTCATCAAGGATCTCTCTGTACTTTGCTCCGTTCATCTTTCCCTCGATCCTGACTAGTCTCCCAGTACCTGCCGCTGAAAATCATCCCCACAGCATGATGCTGCCACAACCATGCTTTACCGTTCGGGATGGTGCCAGTTTTGCTCAAGATGTGACGCTTGGCATTCAGGCCAAATAGTTCAATCTTGGTTTCATCAGACCAGAGAATCTTGTTTCTCCTTTAAGAGCCTTTTGGCAAACTCCAAGTTGGTTGTCATTTGCCTTTTACTGAGTAGTGGATTCCATCTAGCCACTCTACCATAAAGGCCTGATTGGTTGAGTGCTGCTGAGATGGTTTGTGCTTCTGAAAGGTTCTTCCGTCTCCACAGAGGTACTCTGGAGGTCTGTCAGAGTGACCATCAGGTTCAGGGTCACCCTGACCAAGGCCTTTCTCCAGAGTCTTGGTGGTTCCAATCTTCTTCCATTTAAGAATGATGGAGGCCACTGTGTTCTTGAGGATCTTCAATGCTGCAGAACATTTTTGGTACCCTTCCCCAGATCTGTTCCTCGACCCAATCCTGTCTCATAGTCATAGGCAGTACAGGAGGGGACTGAGCACGCACCCCTGAGGGGCCCCTATGTTGAGGATCAGTGTGGCGGATGTTTTGTTACCTACTGTTCCTCGACCCAATCCTGTCTCATAGTCATAGGCAGTACAGGAGGGGACTGAGCACGCACCCCTGAGGGGCCCCTGTGTTGAGGATCAGTGTGGCGGATGTGTTGTTACCTACCCTTACCACCTGGGGTGGCCCGTCATGAAGTCCAGGATCCAGTTGCAGAGGGAGGTGTTTAGTCCCAGGGTCCTTAGCTTAGTGATGAGCTTTGAGGGCACTATGGTGTTGAACCCTGAGCTGTAGTCAATGAACATCATTCTCACATAGGTGTTCCTTTTGTCTAGGTGGGAAAGGGCAGTGTGGAGTGCAATAGAGATTGCATCATCTGTGGATCTGTTGGTGCAGTATGGAAATTGGAGTGGGTTTAGGGTTTCTGGGATAATGGTGTTGATGTGAGCCATGACCCGCCTTTCAAAGCATTTCATGACTATGAACGTGAGTGCTACGGGTCGGTTGTCATTTAGGCAGGTTACATTAGTGTTCTTGGGCACAGGGACTATGGTGGTTTACTTTAAACATGTTGGTATTACAGACTCAGACAGGGAGAGGTTGAAAATGTCAGTGAAGACACTTGTCAGTTGGTCAGCGGATGCTCGGAGTACACATCCTGGTAATCCGTCTGGCCCTGCGGCCTTGTGAATGTTGATCTGTTTAAAGGTCTTACTCACATCGGCTGCGGAGAGCGCGATCACACTGTCGTCCGGAATAGCTGATGCTCTCATGCATGTTTCAGTGTTACTTGCCTCAAAGCAAGTTATTTAACTCGTCTGGCAGGCTCGTGTCACTGGGCAGCTCTTGGCTGTGCTTCCCTTTGTAATCTGTAATAGTTTGCAAGCCCTGACACATCCATCGATCGTCGGAGCCGGTGTATGGACAATTAATTCGACCTCATGGCTTGGTTTTTGCTCTAACATGCACTGTCAACTGTGGGACCTTACATAGACAATTGTGTGCCTTTCCAAATCATGTCAAATTAGTTGAATTTACCACAAGTGGACTCCAATCAAGTCGTAGAAACATCTTCAGGATGATCAATGGAAACAGGATGCAACTGAGCTTAATATCAAGTCTCATAGCAAAGGGTCTGAATACTTATGCAAATAAGGTATTTCTGGATTTTATAAATAATACATTTGCACACAAAATATACAAAATATACAAATCACTTTGTCATTATGGCGTATTGTGTGTTGATTGAGATTTTTTTTATATTGAATCCATTTTAGAATAAGGCTGTAAGGTAACAAAATGTGGATAAAGTGAAAGGGTCTGAATACTTTCTAAATGCACTGTAAAATCAATGAGGAGCAGGGAGGGTGGGCGGGTTCTGGAGCCTGAGTGGGGTTAGGGTCTGGGGTGACGTTTGCCACTTTCTGGGGAGTGGTGGGCGTGGAAGTGCCTCAGGCCACTGCTAAATGCTAATTCTAAACCCCTTACTGCCCCCCCCCCTCCCCTCGTCATCCCACTGACAAAAGCTGCTAATGGACTCCTCACCCCAATTCTCCTAGGGACTCAGGCAGACATCATGGGGAGGAAATGGGGACGTTGTGTGCAATTAGGAGTTGAGGTGGGGTGGGTGGCACAGGGCCAAGGGGCTATGGGGCTTAGGGGAGGTGTGTGTGTGTGTGTGTGTGTGTGTGTGTGTGTGTGTGTGTGTGTGTGTGTGTGTGTGTGTGTGTGTGTGTGTGTGTGTGTGTGTGTGTGTGTGTGTGTGTGTGTGTGTGTGTGTGTGTGTGTGTGTGTGTGTGTGTGTGTGTAGAGGGAATGGGGGGGTTGACATTTTCTGGGTCGAGGGTGGAGTGGCCTCTTAAACAACACATTCATTGCACCTATCCAGTGTATGTGACAAGAAAAAACCTACATCTTTTTTATTTATTTCTGGGGTGTGGAGAAGGGAAAAGAGGGAGGCTGCACACACCACACCAGATGGGGCCCCCCACTTACTGTGCACCTAGAACCCTGAATATACAATCGGTGAAATGGGGCGAATAGAGATTATATTAGCCTAACCCAGATATGCCCCCACCCATATGCTCCTCTCTGACCTATTACGTTACACAATAGTCCTTCCCTTTGCAACAACAACCCCCATATCACCACTCACCAATGGAGAAGATGCTCTTCTGAAAGACTATGATGAAACATTGAGTCAAAGAGCTCGACTCTTTTTGGATGTGTTATAGGCAGTTTGCATTGTAAGTGGGCCCTGGAGGTCGGGAGACGAGAAAACAGTGTGAGGATTTAGTCTTGGTTTGGGTTTCCAGGTCACACCTTAAAGGGATTGGAGAGATTGATACTGCAGGCTCTGAGAAGAGGAGGGGAGGAGGAGAATATCATATCCATTTCATTGACAGTGCATCAGCCCCCTCTGGTGGTCATGTCTTGACAAGAACCTCAGGCAAGCTATCACTCCAATTGAAGTGTGTCACAATGACTTTTTATTTTTGATTTAACCTTTAACTAGGTAAGTCAGTTAAGAACACATTCTTATTGCACAATGGCGACCTACAACCAATGTTCCACACTAACACACTACTTAGTATGCACTGCCAATGCATCTCTTCACACTATGTAGTGTCACTAAGTCATGTTTCACACTAAAGACCATAAACGCGATCAAGCAAATGAAAAAGAAACCCCACATATTCACACTTCAAACTCCTTCTGACGTGATGGTGAACAAAGAAAGGCCTTTAGAATGAGACTCCAAATTGTCAAGCAAACAGAGAGAAGGAGTGAGAAAGAAAGAACAAGACAGAGAAAGAGAGAAAAAATAAGTGAGAGAATTCACAGTGGTTTTCACACGGGCAGGTGAACGTGTGCCATGGGTGGGTGTAAAAACACATACTGGCTGGCTTCTGGCTGTAGAGGGAAGAGGCTAGGAGACCAACACATAGTCAGAGTAGGAAGAATTTATACAAACAAGAGCGGGCAGGTGTGAGGGCATCCAAAAGCCTGGCACACGCACAAACACACACGCGCACCCACACACCTTGTCACGACTATACTTCTCTCCACTCCCGAGAGGCAGCCAGTCACACTACACTTAGTCCTCAACCAGTGTTTTCACCCACATTCCTCGTTCTAAGCCAAGTAATAAACTCAGCGAAAAAAGAAACGTCCTCTCGCTGTCAACTGTGTTAATTTTCAGCAAACTTAACTTAGCAAATATTTGTATGAACATAACAAGATTCAACAACTGAGACATAAAACTGAACAAGTTCCACAGACATGTGACTAACAGAAATTGAATAATGTGTCCCTGAACAAAGAGGGGGTCAAAATCAAAAGTAACACTCAGTATCTGGTGTGGCCACCAGCTGCATTAAGTACTGCAGTACATCTCCTCCTCGTGGACTGCACCAGATTTGCCAGTTCTTGCTGTGAGATGTTACCACACTCTTCCACCAAGGCACCTGCAAGTTCCTGGACATTTTTGGGGGGATTGGCCCTAGCCCTCACCCTCCGATCCAACAGGTCCCAGACGTGCTCAAATGGGATTGAGATCCAGGCTCTTTGCTGGCCATGGCAGAACACTGGCATTCCTGTCTTGCAGGAAATCATGTACAGAACGAGCAGTATGGCTGGTGGCATTGTCATGCTGGAGGATCATGTCAGGATGAGCCTGCAGGAAGGGTACCACATGAGGGAGGAGGATGTCTTCCCTGTAACGCACAGCGTTGAGATTGCCTGCAATGACAACAAGCTCAGTCCGATGATGCTGTGACACATCGCCCCAGACCATGACGGACGCTCCACCTTCAAATCGATCCCGCTCCAGAGTACAAGCCTCTGTGTAATGGTCATTCCCTTGACGATAAACACGGATCCGACCATCACCCCTGGTGAGACAAAACCGCGACTCGTCAGTGAAGAACACTTTTGTCAGTCCTGTCTGGTCCAGCGACGGTGAGTTTGTGCCCATAGGCGATGTTGTTGCTGGTGATATCTGGTGAGAGAACCTGCCTTACAACAGGCCTACAAGCCCTCTGTCCAATTTCTCTCAGCCTATTAAGGCAGGTCTGAGCACTGATGGAGGGATTGTGCGTTCCTGGTGTAACTCAGGCAGTTGTTGTTGCCATCCTGTACCTGTCCCGCAGGTTTGATGTTCTGATGTACCGACCCTGTGCAGGTGTTGTTACATGTGGTCTGCCACTGCGAGGACGATCAGCTGTCCGTCCTGTCTCTCTGTAGCGCTGTCTTAGATGTCTCACAGTACGGACATTGCAATTTATTGCCCTGGCCACATCTGCAGTCCTCCTTCCTCCTTACAGCATGCCTAAGGCACGTTCACGCAGATGAGCATCTTTCTTTTGGTGTTTTTGGTGTTTTGGTGTTTTTCAGAGTCAGTAGAAAGGCCTCTTTAGTGTCCTAAGTTTTCATAACTGTGACCTTAATTGCCTACAGTCTGTAAGCTGTTAGTGTCTTAACGACCATTCCACAGGTGCATGTTCATTAATTGTTTATGGTTCATTGAACAAGCATGGGAAACAGTGTTTAAACCCTTTACAATGAAGATCTGTGACGTTAATTGGATTTTTACGAGTTATCTTTGAAGGACAGGGTCCTGAAAAGGGGACGTTTCCTTTTTTGCTGAGTTTATTACACAAAAACAAAGATGTTGACCCAAAGTGGGTAATCAGACAAGCATTTTTAATGAACAACTGATCAAAACAGTGGTTGTGGTGCATGTGCGGTACCATCAGTTTGAATTGCCTAACATGAATCCCATAGTACATGGCTATCTACCTAATCTCCGCACCCAGAACCAACCGAGTCAAGTCTGTCACAAGAGTCCGCAATCTACCCGACTCAACATGAACTGGCTACTGTCTGACTGTGCCAGATGATCAAAAACACATTACTTGTCTAACTGTTAACCCTTCCTAACGGCAGAACCTGGATCAGTTTGGCTGTGGTATTAAGGGGAACTGTGCTGCTTGCAGCCATTAGAGGGCAGTAGACCCACAGAATAGCTCTGTCCCAGACTCCAAAGGCTCAATAGCCAGGCTTGGATATTGACTGGAGAACGACTTGTCGCTGTGCAGCCTTTTTCAAACCTCTCCTCAGGGACCCCCAGCCGTTCCACGTTTAGAACTATTCTATCATTCACTTAGTTCAACTGGTCAACTAATCATCAAGCCCTTGACTACTTGAATCATGTGGGCTAATTCAGAGCTACAACAAAATCGTGAAACGTTTGGGGGTCCCCGAGGGAAGGTTTGAAAAACCTCAAAGACTTCCTTGCCTCCTCTCCCTTCCTCCTTTCCTTATCAAGAGGATATTATTTTAAACTAAACTATTGGGACAAAGTGGTATCAAGTGGTATCTCAGACAAACTCTGTCACCTCTTTGGAAAATATTCATGATTCAATCAATCTATGGATCAAATGCCCATCGTCGTGAATTAGGGTTAAGCTTATGGGAGTTTTTCAAAGTGGCTTTGGGACATTTGGAATAGCCACAGAAGACTTGAAGTTAGGTGTGCTGCTGACTGTGTGAAAGCAGGTCGGAACACGAACAACACACAATACACACTCCGACATTCACAATGCCAAAAAACTAGCACTTTCCTACAGCTCTCAGCCAAAAGCTGAATCCTGCCAATAAGTTGGAAGATGGAACATGAGTGGAAGGATAATGAATATGGGGGACGGTTGAAGGATGGGCGAAGCATTAAGGATAGAGAGGATGTAGAAGGAGTGGAAAATAGAGAATGGTGAACTCCTAACAGAACTAGAGTCTTGGGTCTGGTCCAATCAAGTTTGATTTGGTACACCAGTCCAAATGAGAGCTGTGAGAGTGAGAGAGAGAGAGAGAGAGAGAGAGAGAGAGAGAGAGAGAGAGAGAGAGAGAGAGAGAGAGAGAGAGAGAGAGAGAGAGAGAGAGAGAGAGAGAGAGAGAGAGAGAGAGAGAGAGAGAGAGAGAGAGAGAGAGAGAGAGAGAGAGAGAGAGAGAGAGAGAGAGAGAGAGAGAGAGAGAGAGAGAGAGAGAGAGAGAGAGGAAGGGAAGATTGCTGCTAGAGTTGGCACCATAAATAATTGAGTGGGAGTCTAAACAGCCAAACACTTTGACCCAATAAGGCAAACGAGCTGAACAGAGCGCTCTGCTCTGCTTAAGAGCAACTTTATTTTGTGCTGGGTGTTCCAAGTGCTGCTTTGCTAACGCAGCCATCTCATAACAGTCATAACAGTTCATAACAGTCATAACAGTTCATAACAGTCATAACAGTCGATGAGGGGACAAAATGGAGTGACAGTGAAAGCTGACATCAGTCAGAGTGATATTCAGGCCTGGCCGGGTACGTCAGTCCATCTCAGTGCCCTACTGACTCGTTCTGACGCACAACTCAACCACAGCCAGCCAGAAGCTGCTCCCAATGCTTCCTCACCATGCTAATCATATGCTGTGGTGGTTTAAGCATCTGCTTTCTCAACACACACGCACACAGCCACACACCCATACACACACATAAGTATGACCTCACATTGACACGTACAAAACACCCACAAACGCATACACACACTCACACACTCAAACAAACACACGTAAACTCACTGACCTTTGTACGTGAGATTTTTCTTGGACTAGCCACAGAAGAGACATATTGAAGCCAGTGGATCTCCACCAGCCCAGCCCTCTCTGCATACATGCTGACATAGGATCTTCTTTCCCAAACCTAGCCCCGACCATTTCAAACACACACCTTATCCGGTAACAGCCTCCACGGACATCATAGACAGCCCCTTCCAGGTGAGTCCATTCTATGTGGAATGTAAACACACACCTTATCCGGTAACAGCCTCCACGGACATCATAAACAGCCCCTTCCAGGTGAGTCCATTCTATGTGGTATGTAAACAGACACCTTATCCGGTAACAGCCTCCACGGACATCATAAACAGCCCCTTCCAGGTGAGTCCATTCTATGTGGTATGTAAACACACACCTTATCCGGTAACAGCCTCCACGGACATCATAAACAGCCCCTTCCAGGTGAGTCCATTCTATGTGGTATGTAAACACACACCTTATCCGGTAACAGCCTCCACGGACATCATAAACAGCCCCTTCCAGGTGAGTCCATTCTATGTGGTATGTAAACAGACACCTTATCCGGTAACAGCCTCCACGGACATCATAAACAGCCCCTTCCAGGTGAGTCCATTCTATGTGGTATGTAAACACACACCTTATCCGGTAACAGCCTCCACGGACATCATAAACAGCCCCTTCCAGGTGAGTCCATTCTATGTGGTAAACACACACCTTATCCGTAACAGCCTCCACGGACATCATAAACAGCCCCTTCCAGGTGAGTCCATTTTATGTGGTATGTAAACACACACCTTATCTGGTAACAGCCTCCACGGACATCATAAACAGCCCCTTCCAGGTGAGTCCATTCTATGTGGTATGTAAACACGCACCTTATCCGGTAACAGCCTCCACGGACATCAAAAACAGCCCCTTCCAGGTGAGTCCATTCTATGTGGAATGTAAACAGACACCTTATCCGGTAACAGCCTCCACGGACATCATAAACAGCCCCTTCCAGGTGAGTCCATTCTATGTGGAATGTAAACAGACACCTTATCCGGTAACAGCCTCCACGGACATCATAAACAGCCCCTTCCAGGTGAGTCCATTCTATGTGGAATGTAAACAGACACCTTATCCGGTAACAGCCTCCACGGACATCATAAACAGCCCCTTCCAGGTGAGTCCATTCTATGTGGTATGTAAACACACACCTTATCCGGTAACAGCCTCCACGGACATCATAAACAGCCCCTTCCAGGTGAGTCCATTCTATGTGGAATGTAAACAGACACCTTATCCGGTAACAGCCTCCACGGACATCATAAACAGCCCCTTCCAGGTGAGTCCATTCTATGTGGTATGTAAACAAACACCTATACGTCAGAGAGCGGTTGGAGCTTTTCACTGGAACTCACATTTCATTGAAATACTGTGGAGTTCCATTCATTCCTATGGAGGACTGCTCCTACTGGGTAGTGCCAATATGGCCGACCGGTGGCTTCAAGGCCTCTCAACCACTGCTCTAGACGAGTAGAGGAAAGAAAAGTATGGCTCTGTTGGGTTCGTATAGCTTGATACCCCTTCAGAAAAAGAACAAGCTGAAATCAAATATAATGACTGTACACCTTCTTGCTAGATGTTTTCAATTTCATTTTTATGATGTGCATCCCATGAAAAGACCGGTAGCCTTCACGTGTGTAGCTTGTCGTTTATGTTGACCAATCAAAGCGGCAAAGAGGTTCAATGTGTGAGAGTTCACTAATGCAATGTAATATAGTGGAATATAGTGACGGAATGAAAAGTTCCTGCTCCAGTCAAGAAAGGTAATATTGTATAGGATGATGATAAACATTATTGTGAGCTAGTCTTGGCTGTCGCCGAGCTCCTGCAGCAATAGGGTGACAGCCTCTCCTGCTTTCACAGCAATGCTCAGGTTAAAAACGTAAGTAAAACAGAAAATACATGTATATCGAATATCCGGATATCAAACTAAAATGTATGTGTCACACCTTGGTCTTAGTATTTTGTGTTTTCTTTAATGATTTATTCAGGCCAGGGTGTGACATGGGTTTAGTGTATTGTCGTATTGGGGTTTTTGTAGGCATTGGGATTGTGGTTGATTAGGGGTGTGTCTAGTTAGGCTTGGCTGCCTGAGGCGGTTCTCAATCAGAGTCAGGTGATTCTTGTTGTCTCTGATGGGGAACCGTATTTAGGTAGCCGGGGTTTCACTGTGTATTTCGTGGGTGATTGTTCCCGTCTCTGTGTAGTTGTTCACCAGATAGGCTGTAATTAGGTTTCACGTTCCGTTTGTTGTTTTGTATTTGTATAAGTTATGTTCATGTATCGCGATTCATTTATTAAAGACATGAGTAACCACCACGCTGCATTTCGGTCCGACTCTCTTTCAACAAACGAAGAACGCCGTTACAGTATGACAATTATTTCAAACCCCCGTCCATAGTTTCTTCTGGAATGATTATATGATTAGTATACAGGCCATCTATTGTTTGGTAATACTCTCTCCGACTGATACAGAAAGAAACAAACCCTTTATTGTACAGTAACTACAACAAAGTTATGGCTGGAATTCGTTATAAGGTCAGACTGTATTTAAAACATTTAGCATTTAGCCTACTACTGGTTGTTTTGAGGACATTCTAGATTAAATAGGCTATTACATGACTCATGGTTGTCTGAGTTTTAAACTGCAGCTACACTCTTGGCCATGTAGGTCTCCCTTGAAGACGATGCCTTTGACCTTAATGGAACGTCCTGGTTCTAGGTTAGATGAAAGAAATAGAAATAAAAAAGGATATTGATGATTGAAGCAAGACAACATCACGTGTCGTGACTGAGTAGTCAGTGCTCGATATTAGTGTTTTTTTTTTAAGAAGAATACACAAAAATCACTACGAAACCATTACTCCAATCAGAACTGTATCAGAGAGGCCAACATTGGAATAACATTAAAATCTATTTTTCACGTGCATAAATAAAGAAGCCTTACATGTCAAAGTGTAGATGATATGCATACATCCTCAAGCCCAAACCGATGCTGATATGAGGGAGGCGGCAGAAAATGTAACCAAGCTTTAATGAGAATTGAATTATATAAATATAAGCTAAATGGCAGTCATGTTTGACAAATATAACGAAGGAGGATTAACATGAATGTCTAAAGGCTTGAAGCGGTTGATATTCTCGAGGCACGGTCAGTTCAGATCAAATGGTCACAGGACTGGCGAGTGAAGGACAGGGCCTGTTGCGCACCGCACATCAACCTTGAGTCTGAGCGTGGGCGGTCAGCATTTTGAAACTATTTAACCATCAACTTAATTGCTTAAAAACCTGGCCATTTTTGTCATTTTATGAAGCATGTTACATTGCACATTGTAGCCTCGCCTAGCCAAAATACCACCATAGAAATGTTGAGGGAATTATTTTATTAACCCTTAATATTCCATTGAAACCAGCATTTTTCTCATGTTCTATTGGTTTTCAAATGTAAAAAATGGTATTGTCCAGCAGCCTAAAGGCATAATCCTAGTCATGTAAGTAACACTGATGTTGATGCATCTTTAGATCTCCCCTCTTCATTTCCAATGGAAAATGTCATCTCTGTCACATGAAACCACTAATTGTATTTTGGAACATTCCCTGTAGCCGACAGCCATGTGCACATTGTTGACCTTATAATATGAAGAAATAGAACTTCATCAACATTTTAAGCTAAACTGTCTGATCTGTTGCATCGGACTCATTGCTTTAAAATATATATATATAATGTGTAATGGTCTGAATTTGGAATTTGGCATCCCACAACATTCCCAGAGTCTGTCTTGAACGATCAAAATATATTTTTTAGCCTCCCATGGGATGATGGGACACCCTTCATTTTTTGAGGAAACTATTTTATAAAGACATCAAATGTATTTGGCTGTAATTGTAATGTTGCAATATTTGATAGGCTACCAAGGGTAGCCAACCCCTCCAGAAGAGCCTTAAAGGCGCAGTGATGTATTTTGAGACAGGGTTGAAAGTGCAAAGAAGCCAATAGGCAGAGTGTAGCCTATATTTTTGTCTGATTCTCTCTGGTAAAGAAAAAGATAGTAATGGATTTTATTTTGTAAAGTTGTTCCTTGGCCCTGTAAAACAACACGTGACAATAAAACATTATTTTTGTATATATTATATATATATATATATATTTATTTTTTTATAGTGTTATAGACCTTTTTGGGGGGGAGGGACAAGTAAAAACTCTGTCCTGCTTGTGGACCTGAAAGCGGAGCTCAACTTGTCCAGTGGCTAAGCTAAGCTGTGTTGTGGCTCGTGGACAAAGCAATTCACTACAACAACAAAAAGCAGCTGCCAAATGAATTGCATTCTCCCATGTTTGAAAGTCACATTAAAAAGATATTAATGGAGTTTTGGCCCACAGATGGAAGGATCGCTGGAGCGGACGAGAGGAATGAGAGCTTTCACATTGCTCTACATTTTGTTTCTCGGGCTGAAAACATAGTGGGCCCTTTCTCCCCCTGCTTAAAACATGCAATCTCACCGTCAGTAAGAGTGCATTTTTAATGGTGTGCCTTTGAAATAGCTAAATTACTTGGGTTTAGTGAATGGGCTTAGCTGGGGAAACATGGGGTATCAGGACAATGCAGTCTGTCAGCCAGCAGACCCATGCTGTTGATACCACAATGTTATATTAAGACTATATTAATGTAATATCAACCACTGGACTAAGACATTGAGTGAAGAGAATAGAGAGGTCCACTGCACAAAGCTGGTCCCGAAAAAAACAAAGCCGTTTTCTGTGACCAGAGACTACTACAATGGACAGAAATGGGCCAAAGCCTCCAAGGAGAAGATGACCGACATGGAGGCAGGGGATGAGAAAGTGGAAATGTAAAGGGGAGTCCTATACGTCACCATGTTTATGTCATTGCTGACTGCCGTTGTAGTGGAAAGAAATGGAGTATTTTCACTCTCGTCCTCCAATAGGAATAAAAGTGACACCAAGACAACATGTTGTTCTTCAGGCCCAGCGTACTGAATCTTGAGAGAATGGGGCCTGTGTTGCATTCCAATACACACACATACACGCATAGCAAGAGAGCCAAGATCAGTGTTTTCCACTAGCGCCGGCTGTCGGCTGTACAGCTGGTTACACAATCATTTCCAGCCGGGTATTTTTTCCACTTTAATTGGCAACTTTTTTTACAATTCGCAAGTCGGTAAAAAGTCCATGAGCCCTCTCCCGCTAGAATGAATGATATGCATCTTCTAGCGACCTATCGATAGAACAGGTGCCTGTCAATCACAAAGTGAGTAATTACAGGGAAACTGCTGCCTCCCGGTTCGTGTGTGTGTGTGTGTGTGTGTGTGTGTGTGTGTGTGTGTGTGTGTGTGTGTGTGTGTGTGTGTGTGTGTGTGTGTGTGTGTGTGTGTGTGTGTGTGTGTGTGTGTGTGTGTGTGTGTGTGCGTGTGTGCGTGTGTGTGTGTGTGTGTCAAATGTCTTTTCACGGAGGGAGAGAGCATGATGCTCCTTCATCGTCTATGTGAGTCAATTTGTACATCGCATATAATGTGGTAATGATGAGTCGAAATCCACATAGTTTATTGTATCTAGCACATTAATTTATTGTCTTTCGCGTCTTTCATATGCACTCAAGTGATGGCGCATAGGCTAACTGTGCCTTGATTGACGATCTGAAAGCTTAACTAGTTTATAAAAGGTGTAGAACTGACTGAATAAAGTCAATCTCATATCTTTGCCATTCATAAATCTTACAATGTAGTTATATGTCCATGGCATCACATCGGGATAATTCAACTAAAGAGCTGGTTTATATAGTGAACAAAAATATAAACGCAACATGCAACAATTTCAAAGATTTTACTGAGTTACAGTTCATAGAAGGAAATCAGTCAATGTAAATAAATTCATTAGGCCCTGATCTATGGATTTCACATGACTGGGCAGGGGCACAGCCATGGGTGGGCCTGGGAGGGGGGCATAGGCCCACCCACTGGGGAGCCAGGTTTGCTAATCAGAATGAGTTTCCCCACAAAAGGGCTTTATTATAGGCAGAAATGCTCCTCAGCATCCCCACTCCCTCATACCGTCCTGCAGGTGAAGAAGCCGGCTGTTGAGGCCCTGGGCTGGTGTGATTACATGTGGCCTGCGGTTGTGAGGCCAATAGGACATACTGCCAAATTCTCTAAAGGGTGGCTTATGGTAGAGAAATTAACATTAAATTATCTGGCAACAGCTCTGGTGGGCATTCCTGCAGTCAGCACATTTTAGAGTGGCCTTTTATTGTCCCCAGCACAAGGTGTAAAGATCATGCTGTTTAATCAGCTTCTTGAAATGCCACACCTGGGTTATCTTGGCAAATGAGAGTTGTTCACTAACATGGTTGTAAACAAATTTCTGCACAAAAATTGAGATAAATACTTTTTTTTGTGAGTCTGACACATTTCTGGAATCTTTTATTCCAGCTAATAAAACATGAGACCAACAATTCACATGTTATGTTTTAATTTCAGTATATTTTTGATATGAGTGTAGTAGCCGACCGAATCGCGTCTGCAAGAGAGCCGTTCGCGTGGCTCCTCTAATCCTCCTCACTGCAGCCATAATAGGTAGGCTAGTGGAGCGATAGCCTCACTCTGGTCCAAAATATGATAAAATAAAACAGACTGAATTGTTCTAAAAGATAATGATACTTACATGGTATTTTCAAAGGTATTGATCTAGGTCTAGTGATTTAATAGAAGTGTTGAGAATGGAGTAGACAACTGCTTCTTTCTGTGTATCAAAGCCCACGATTAACACCAGCTTCATTCTTCAATCATACCTGTATCGCAGTAGATGAGAAAATTCCTCTTAAAAAATAAAGCTTGAAGCCTGTGAAAGTCAGCAGACTCTTACAAGATAATTTAAGAAGAAATCTGTGGGTCAGCGGTTAAACAAGTGTTTATTTTTTAAATAAATTACATACTGCAATTCAAAGAGTGTTCACTGAATTAACTGATGTCGTTCTGTCTGTTCTCTTATCACTTATGGACCCAGAACTTAATTGAGCATCTGTTCTGTTTATTTGAGACACATATTTCCATAAGAAGAAGTGTCCATAAAATTCAAAATGCACTTTCACATTTGAGCTACACAATATATACAAAAGTATGTCGACACCCCTTCAAATTTGTGAATTTGGCTATTTCAGTCACACCCGTTGTTGACAGATGTATAAAATCAAGCACACAGTCATGCAATCTCCATAGACAAACATTGGCAGTAGAATGGCCTTACTGAAGAGCTCATTGACTTCCAACGTGGCACCGTCATAGGACGCCACTTTTCCAACAAGTCAGTTCGTAAAATGTCTGCCCTGCTACAGTTGCCCCGGTCAACTGTAAGTGCTGTTATTGTGAAGTGGAAACGTCAAGCAGCAACAACTGCTCAGCCGCGAAGTGGTAGGCCACACAAGTTCACAGAACAGGATGGCTGAAGCGCGTAGCGAGTAAAAATCGTCTGTCCTCGGTTGCAACACTCATTACCGAGTTCCAAACTGCCTCGGGAAGCAATGTCAGCACAATAACTGTTTGTCGGGAGCTTCATGAAATGGGTTTCCATGGCCCCTTAGTTCCAGTGAAGGGAAATCTTACTGATACAACACAATGGCATTCTAGATGATTCTGTGCTTCCAACTTTGTGGTAATAATTTGGGGAAGGCCATTTCCTGTTTCAGCATGACAATGCCCCCATGCACAAAGTGAGATCCATACAGAAATGGTTTGTTGAGATCGATGTGGAAGTACTTGACTGGCCTGCAGAGCCCTGACCTCAACTCCATCGAACATCTTTGGGATGAATTGGAACGCAGACTGCGAGCCAGGCCTAATAGCCTAACATCAGTGCCATCAGACCTCATTGCTTTTGTGGCTGAATGGAATCAAGTCCCTGCAGCAATGTTCCAACATCTAGTGGAAAGCCTTCCTAGAAAAGTCTAGGCTGTTATTTATAGCAGCAAAGGGGGGACCAATTCCATATTAAAAGCTCATGATGTTGGAATGAGGTGTTCGACGAGCAGGTGTCCACATACTTTTGGTCATGTAGTGTATCTTTGTTGCAGGCGCACAGTAACAATTTCATAACACGAGAGAAAATAAATTGTGTCCATCACACAGTTTGTTTTATTTTACATTTTCCAAGATGTTGGTCTATTTACTTCAATTCTGTTTCAATAAAACACATCATTTAAAGAACAAACATACCTGTGGCAATTCATATCTTGCAGTAAAATACTTTGCTCTCAAGACAGGTTCAATGTTTAAAAAAAGGTTGCTTATCATACTTAAATAGTCCTGATCATAAAGGCCTAGGCGATATCCCCCACAACTAACAATACACTGAATTCATACATACATACTTAAATAGTCCTGATCATAAAGGCCTAGACGATATCCCCCAAAACTAACAATACACTGAATTCATACATACATACTTAAATAGTCCTGATCATAAAGGCCTAGACGATATCCCCCAAAACCAACAATACACTGAATTCATACATACTTAAATAGTCCTGATCATAAAGGCTTAGGCCTAGACGATATCCCCCAAAACTAACAATACACTGAATTCATACATACATACTTAAATAGTCCTGATCATAAAGGCCTAGACGATATCCCCCAAAACTAACAATACACTGAATTCATACATACTTAAATAGTCTTGATCATAAAGGCCTAGACGATATCCCCCAAAACCAACAATACACTGAATTCATACATACATACTTAAATAGTCCTGGTCATAAAGGCCTAGACGATATCCCCCAAAACCAACAATACACTGAATTCATACATACATACTTAAATAGTCCTGATCATAAAGGCTTAGGCCTAGACGATATCCCCCAAAACTAACAATACACTGAATTCATACATACATACTTAAATAGTCCTGATCATAAAGGCTTAGGCGATATCCCCCAAAACTAACAATACACTGAATTCATACATACATACTTAAATAGTCCGGATCATAAAGGCCTAGGCGATATCCCCCAAAACTAACAATACACTGAATTCATACATACATACTTAAATAGTCCTGATCATAAAGGCCTAGACGATATCCCCCAAAACTAACAATACACTGAATTCATACATACATACTTAAATAGTCCTGATCATAAAGGCCTAGACGATATCCCCCAAAACTAACAATACACTGAATTCATACATACATACTTAAATAGTCCTGATCATATAGGCTTAGGCCTAGACGATATCCCCCAAAACTAACAATACACTGAATTCATACATACTGTGGCAAAGAAGGGGGTCGAGTGATAAGTGGCAGATATGTGAGAGCAGAGCTAGTAAACGGGCTCTGCCCGATCACTAAAATGGCCACCCCTGTCAGAACTACAGATCACAAAATGGCCGACCGCCAAAACTACAAGTCCCAGAAGCAAGGGGAACCCTCAGAAGGTGGAGCCGACTCACAGATAAAGGGTCAAGAGAAACCAGGAAGAGGAAGAGAGAGGGCTGGAAGGAGCTATGAACAATAGAGAAAGAGACTATAGAGATTGGCTGGATTTACCGTGTATGAGCTGGATTGTTTGGACTTACCTGTTGGCGTTTGGACCTGGACCTACCGAGAACCCGATTCGTGTACCGAACCCTGCTATCCTTGACCTCGCCTAAGGCCTGGGTGGACCAGGACGGAGAAACAAACACACAGGTACTGTCCTGTTCGAAAGAACTCTCATTCTTGGGTGATTTGGTGACAGTTTACCACTTAGTTTGTGACAAACGCTCCTAACCTTGAAGAGGTTTGCCACACGTGGTGGAGAATGCAGGCACGGACTAACATACCACTGGTTAGCTAGAAGGAAAAAATAAATAAATGTTCAGTTAGCACTCCAAGGGGAGTCAGGTTTTTTTTTTTTGTTTTGGCTTTGTTTGGTTAGGACAGTTTTTCAGGAAAATGAGTATGGAGGGAGCCATACAGGCCCTGTTACAAGCGGCAGCCCAACAAGAGGCAACTAGAGCTCAACAAATAGTTCATCAGGATGCAATGCGAATGTATCAGGACACGTTACAGATCCAGCATCGCACCAACCAGCTGCTCATAGAAGAGCAAGAGAGAAACACCCGGGAGTTAAGAGAAGGCCTAAAGGGCCTAGCGGACCAAATTGGGGCTCAATTACCAGCTGCAAATACCCAGAGGAGGGCCAATCATTTTCTTCAAAAAATGACAGCGCAGGATGATGTGGAAGCATATCTTACCACCTTCGAAAGGACGGCAGAGAGGGAGAAGTGGCCAAAAGAAGAATGGGCAGGGCTTCTGGCACCATACCTGGCAGGGGACGCTCAAAAAGCGTATTTCGACCTGGAGTTGAAAGAAGCACAGGATTACGATAAACTAAAGGGGGAGATCCTGACTAGACTGGGAGTGACAGATACCGTGAGGGCACACCGCTTCCACCAGTGGTCCTACCGACCGGGACAACCCCCACGAACACAGATGTTCGACTTGATTCACCTGGCACGGAAATGGTTGCGACCAGAGACCCGGTCATCCGCCGAGATTGTCGAGACCATCGTACTCAACCAGTTTCAGCGAGGTCTACCCCAAGAAGTGAGACGATGGGTTGGCCAGAACGAGGTATTTTCCGCCGACCATCTCGTGGGCCTGGTTGAACGGTATTGTACGGCAAGAACAGCTGAGCATGCACAGGAGGAAAGATTCCCGTTCCCCAGGCATGGGCGAACCAGCGGACAGGGTAAGGCTGTCCCAACATATAGAGGGGGAAGAGAGCAGCGTGTGGCCATGAGGAAAGAATCAGATTCAGGCCAAGACACTAATGGAAAAAAACGGAAACCGGGACTGGGTGTCGAGGGGTCTCCCCCGAACCCCTATTATCTGTTACAATTGTAATCAACCAGGACATATTGCAGCCTATTGCCCTATTAAAGAAGAGCCAATGCAATGTAACCTCGGTGAAAATGAAGATGATATATGGTATGCATGTCCTGTTGTAACCACTGTACTTGAAAGATCAAGAAACAAACATATGTGCAGGGTGAAGATTGAAGGGAAAGAGGTTGAAGCACTGCTGGATTCCGGCAGTATGCTAACCCTGGTCGTTGCAGGCCTAGTGCCGAATCATAAACTGGATACAAGACAGGATATCAGTGTTACATGCATTCATGGGGATACCCGTCTGTACCCCACGGCCTTAGTGAGCATACAAACAGAGGACGGTCTGCTGGATTATGAGGTCGGCGTGGTCCCAAAGATGCCATATGATGTAATATTGGGTAGAGACTTTCCTAACTTTGCGGTTAGGCCACAAGAATGGCATATTTGAGAATCCAACAACCCTGACCAAACAGGAAGAAGCATGGGGCCTTCAACCAAAGCCAAGAAAAGAGGTCTCCCAGGGGACAACATCACAGGTGCTAGTAGGGGAGGAGGAGGATGAAGTGACAAACCTCGCTGATGACGAACAGCCCGGTACTAGTGGGGCTGGGGTTGATCTGAATCCAGAGGACGACGATATAGAACCAGCAGACCTGGCAGAGTCCTTGACTAATTTTGGGACGGCCCAAAACCAGGATCCAACCCTGCAACAAGCCAGAGCAGATGTGCAGGTCGTAGATGGTACTCCCATAAATGGTGGGATGATGCCTAATAGTTTTCCCCACTTCATCATGAAAAAGGGTTTGGTGTACAGAGTCTCGAAAATAGGGGTTGATGTGGTGGAACAGTTGTTGGTTCCCACTGGTACCGGAGGACAGTACTGGATCTAGCTCATGGGCACATTCTGGGTGGACACCTTGGTATCGATAAAACCCGAGACCGGATTGTAAGGAGGTTTTACTGGCCAGGAATTCAAGCTGAAGTGGCTCGGCATTGTGGAGAGTGCCCGGAGTGCCAGTTAACAGCTCCCCGACCAGCTTTTAGAAGCCCGTTAGTGCCACTCCCCATAATCGAAACGCCATTTGAGAGGATAGCGATGGATTTAGTGGGCCCACTACCCAAATCCGCCAGAGGGCACCAATACATTCTGGTCATTCTAGATTATGCCACTCGCTACCCAGAAGCCATTCCCCTTCGGACGATGACTTCCAAAAATATCGCAAAGGAATTAGTGCTCTTGTTCACCAGGGTAGGGGTTCCAAAGGAGATCCTTACCGACCAGGGGATCCCCTTTATGTCCCGCCTTATGGCGGACCTTTGTAAACTGTGGCAGGTGAAACCGTTGAGGACATCGGTTTACCATCCTCAGACGGACGGGCTGGTTGAGAGATTCAACCGAACCCTGAAGTCAATGCTCAGGAAGGTAATCGATAAGGATGGGAAAAACTGGGATTGCATGTTGCCGTATCTGATGTTTGCCATTAGAGAGGTTCCTCAAGCCTCGCTGGGGTTTTCTCCCTTTGAGCTGGTATATGGGAGGCATCCCCGGGGAATCTTAGACATCGCCCGGGAAACCTGGGAGCACCAATCCACCCCGTATACTAGTGTCATAGAGCACGTCACGGCAATGCAAGACAGGATAGCCACAGTCATGCCCATCGTCAGAGAGCACATGAGACAAACACAAGAACACCAGCGGCACACTTATAACCGGCAGGCTACCCTGAGGGAATTTCAACCGGGAGATAAGGTGTTAGTGCTGATCCCCACAGTAGAGTGTAAACTACTAGCCACATGGAAAGGGCCATATGAAGCATGGAGAGAGAGAGAAACACTAATGGTCACATACCCCACACACATTCAGGAGACAGCCGAAGTAAATATTTCACCCACTCTGTCCCCAGCGCAAGTACAGGAAGTAAAGACCCTGATCCAGAAAAACAGAGATGTGTTTTCAGAGGTACCTGGCCGAACTGAGGTTACGGCTCATGATATCGTTTCCCTACCAGGGAGAAAAGTGAGTATGAGGCCATATCGGGTACCCGAGGCTCGACGGGCCGCGATTAGAGCAGAGACTGAGAAAATGTTGACAGCTGGAGTGGTTGAAGAGTCACATAGTGAGTGGTCTAGCCCAATTGTGATGGTCTCCAAGCCCGATGGGTCGTTGCGGTTCTGTAACGACTTTCGGAAGGTAAATGAAATCTCGAAGTTTGATGCCTACCCCATGCCCCGAGTAGATGAACTACTGGAGAAAATTGGTCATGCTCGGTACATTACGACCCTTGATCTGACAAAAGGGTACTGGCAAATTCCTCTGACCCCCAGGGCCAAAGAAAAGACAGCCTTTGCAACACCTGACGGTTTGTTTCAATACACTGTCATGCCATTCGGCCCCAGCAACCTTTCAACGGCTCATGGACAAAGTCCTAAAACCGCACAAGGCATACGCCGCAGCTTATTTAGATGACGTGGGGATCTACAGCCCAGATTGGGAATCCCACTTACCCCGGGTACAGGCAGTGTTAGATGCCCTTAGAAAGGCAGGGCTCACGGCAAACCCTGCCAAGTGTTATGTGGGGTTAGAGGAAACAGAGTATCTGGGATACACTGTGGGAAGAGGGTTAATCAAACCCCAACATAAGAAGGTGAAGGCAATTAGAGAATGGCCGAAACCAGTAAATAAGAAGCAGGTCCGAGCCTTCCTAGGGCTGACCGGTTACTACCGGAAGTTCATCCCAAGGTATGCCACAGTGGCCGCCCCACTTACCGACATGACTAGAGCCAGAGGGCCAAACATGGTCAAATGGGATGAAAGGGCCACCAAAGCATTTAGGACATTACAGGAGGCTCTCTGTTGTAACCCAGTGCTGGTGGTACCAGACTTTGAGAGAGAGTTTGTGGTTCAGACAGATGCCTCAGAGGTCGGCTTGGGAGCAGTGCTATCCCAAGAGGTAGAAGGGGTGGAACACCCCATCCTGTTTTTAAGCAGGAAGCTGGAACCACGGGAAACCAACTACTCAGTCGTTGAGAAAGAGGCGCTGGCAGTAAAGTGGGCTCTAGAAAGCCTGAAGTACTACCTGCTGGGGCGCCACTTCACCCTCATCAGTGACCATGCCCCACTCACCTGGATGCATAGGGCTAAAGAGAAGAACGCTCGGGTGATGCGGTGGTTTTTGAGTCTCCAACCGTTTCATTTAGACTTGAAACACAGAGCAGGGAAGGAAATGGGAAACGTGGATGGGTTATCCCGCATGCACGCATATTTTGCTGCGGTAGCCCGACCTAGGGCTAGGGGGAGAGATATGTGGCAAAGAAGGGGGTCGAGTGATAAGTGGCAGATATGTGAGAGCAGAGCTAGTAAACGGGCTCTGCCCGATCACTAAAATGGCCACCCCTGTCAGAACTACAGATCACAAAATGGCCGACCGCCAAAACTACAAGTCCCAGAAGCAAGGGGAACCCTCAGAAGGTGGAGCCGACTCACAGATAAAGGGTCAAGAGAAACCAGGAAGAGGAAGAGAGAGGGCTGGAAGGAGCTATGAACAATAGAGAAAGAGACTATAGAGATTGGCTGGATTTACCGTGTATGAGCTGGATTGTTTGGACTTACCTGTTGGCGTTTGGACCTGGACCTACCGAGAACCCGATTCGTGTACCGAACCCTGCTATCCTTGACCTCGCCTAAGGCCTGGGTGGACCAGGACGGAGAAACAAACACACAGGTACTGTCCTGTTCGAAAGAACTCTCATTCTTGGGTGATTTGGTGACAGTTTACCACTTAGTTTGTGACAAACGCTCCTAACCTTGAAGAGGTTTGCCACAA